>NW_009617068.1:0-25090 GCF_000690535.1 Cariama cristata
TGTCAGCTGCTGTATTATCAACCAAATTGCTTCAGAAAAAAAAAAAAAAGAATTATAAAAAGAATTTCTTTAAAGGGACACTTCTCAAGGCTGGTAGAGCTAAAATTAGACTTGCCAGCTGTGTTTTGGTTTGCGGGCACGTGCTTGCACATGACAGGAACATGGAAATATCACACTTTACTCTGGCAGTTTGCTGTTCTCGTAAGCAGAGGGTTTCGTTACGGATTCCTCCGACTGCCCCATAGCCAGTTAGATCGTGCGCAGAAGAACGCCGCGGAAGGGAACGGGCAGTGCGGGAAGCCGTACACGTGCTCAAAATACTGCCCATGTATCTGTGCATGCTACGCTCTGCTTTCATCACCAGGCATTAATAATTATTGGTATTTAGGTGCCAGCCCTGTGCCATACAGTGGGGACAACATGCCACGCTGACACAGGTATTTGCCCCCTGTTTCAGGAGAAAAACGTTTGCAAAACGACTGCTCTGCTCCCACAGCACCGTACGGCCGTGAACCGTGCCCTCTTGCCCACCCGGAGGAGCACTGTGGAGCACTACCATCGCCCCAGCTTCCAAACCTCCCAAAACAGATTCAGAAGAAAGGTCCGGTTGGGTCAACTATTGAGTATTTTCAATTCCTACTGAAGTCCAAGCTGGCCAGGACCGCATGGTCCCTCGGAAGCTCAGCGCAGAGGTGAATGAAGAAGAAAGATAGGAATGGGAGGAGAAGCCGGCAATTCCAGGCTTCCAGCCCTACGGTTTATATTGCTGCTCGGCTTTCAGTATGCTGCCTCTCATGGTAGTGCGTGATAACTCCGCTGATATTCTTGCTTACAGTCTTTCCCCCCCCCGAGCCCCCCGCTTTCCCCGAGGGTGAAATAAGACTGTTTGAGGGTCGGTATCTGCAGAAGTGAGTAGTGATTACTTGACGGTACGTGATACTTTGAGCCTGACAACTTTCAGATTGTTCTTTCAACTGTCAGAATTAAGTTGTTGTGCTTCTCTCCCCACCTTCTCACTTTTCCCTCAGGATATTAACGCAGTTTTTCTTGCTAAGCAGTTTGCTTGTAGAAGTGGATGTAACCAGACTTGGGGGAAGAAAGAACCTATGTGTACAGGGTGAAATAAAAAAGAAATACTAAGGAAGCAGAAAGCCGCACGTTCTGACCAAGAGATCTACCTGAACATGCAAGGTTGTCTGTGGCCATTATTTTAGGTCCAGGAAGGACCATTTTGGCTCTGTCACCTGACTCCTGTGAGTATTTCACATCATGCCATAAAATTTCAACACAAGATTTCCACACAGCCCCCATCAGATGCGCTGGCCAGTAGCACCAGGAGTTCTTGCAACTAGGAGAACGTCGGGAGCTGCGGGAGAAGCCGGACTGTGACCTGAGTGGGTAACAGCTCCACCTTCCTCCTGCTCTCTCCCAGCAAAAGTCTTAAATATGCAGATAGTTTAGATTTCCCTTTTTACCTGTAATCCTGACAAGGTGCTGAGCAGTCTCTGCCGTTTGTTCCAAATGCTCAGCACCTCGCACGACTGAGCCTTCAGAGATGCAAGATAGAGCGGAGGCAGCAAAAACAGGAATTCAATATAAAAGAGTGGGGGGCCAAGGGGAGAAGACGGGAGGCAATATAGCATAGCAAAAATGCAAATGAACAGCCACAAAAGCAGATTTAGATAGCGCACAGCCTCTGAACAAATGCTAGCGCCGGAAAATGGAAAATTTCCATTTGCAAAATACAGACATCAAAAAGATCATCTGTGACTCGGGAGCACACTGTTTAAATAGAATCCCCTTCATTTTCTGGCCTGTGCATTTGAATAACCGAATCCACTTGCAAACTGAAATAGCAGTTTGCCTACCGAGTGTTAAGTATAAATGTTCCTCAAAAGAAAAGACAAGCTGTTCGATCCCAGTGAGCAACCGCGAGCAAACTTCACAACTTTTTTTCCTCCTATTGGAGGCTCGTTCCCAAGCCCAAGGCAGGCCCACTCGCGGGAATCCAGCGAGCCAGCCAAGGCCCAGCACACCTACAAAGGCGCTGCTGCCACCGGTGTTGCCGGCCCGGGGCGAGCAATAAGGATCTCTTCAACGGGAAATTTAGAAATAAAATAAAATAAATGCCAACAGTTCAACAGTAAACCAGACAGCCAAATACAGTCGAAGGCAGGCGCCGAAGGATATTAACTCAGCAACAACCAAACCCGTGGATAAGAAACCCAGAGTTAGCCGACAGTGGGGGAAAAAAAAAAAAGAGAATGCTTCTCCTGGCAGACTGAAGTACAGAAACTACATATGTTTGGATGTATTTTTACCTTTCGTAACCTGCAGATTTCTTCATTCACGAAAAGTGAGTTAAAAGAAAAAAGCGGACACCTAGTAGAAGAACATAGTTCAGGGGCTCTTATTTGCTAAAATACAATTCTACTTACACTTTTTTTTTTTTTTAAATAAGCTTTTTACCCATCCTATGAAAACCTTCTGAAGTCACAGGTATCAGAATCCAGGAGCAATTGAAACATTTTTCAGCTCCTTGCTCTTGAAAAGCAGCAATACGTATTCTAGAAATACTAACTTTTGACAAAATTATGTCAAAATTGTCTACGTCAGGACTAGGAAAAATCTGCTTGTTGAGCAGCAGAAACACAGCTACCACAACCTAAAGCAATATAATAGGTTAAAGAAAAAAAAGAACAACCATTATCTTGGACTTACATTTCTGACACTGTCTCTCTGCTTTTATTCTCACTATTTACTCATTAAAGCTATTTTAAAGGAGACCATAGTGATGCTTGACAGCTTGTTTACAATGGGTTACAGGAAGAATACTGATTTTATTTCTAGATCTGTCAGCTCCTTCAGTCCAGGTACCTTAAAACTATACTGATGGACACAGAATCTTGCTATTTAATAGTTCGTTTATCAAGTGATTAGCCTAAGGATAGCTAACTGAATTTCTAACAAGCGATATATCCTGGTGCAACCATCAGTAAAGCATGTGATAACCGTGGAGGAGGTGGGGAAAAAAAGACACAGAGGAGCAAATCACTTAGCTTAACGACGACAGCCTTAGGTGTCTAGGATCGACACAATCTCGCCGAGGTGGGGAACGCCACCATTTTCAGATGTCCTCCTCCTCTCACAAGAGACCAAACAGCACTGAGGGTGGCTTTCCCCACACACACACACCTCCTCCGCCTGCATGAAAAATCAGCCGGGTTTGCTCTCCGCTTTTCAGCACTAACCATCGCAGCACCACGAAGTCTAGAGTCAGGCAGAGCTGCAGACGGCCCAGAGCAAATCTGAAAGAGTTAACGCGTGAGATTTCGGACAACAGGAAACGCTTGCCATCTATCATTAGATTTCATTATTTTTCACTTTACCATCTTCTGTCTTAATACTATGGCTCGGATATTTCCATGCTTTTACATAAAGGCCCAATCCTAAAGGAAATCTTCAGACAGCAGCAGAGTGAAAAATCTTGGGGAAAAGTGAACAACAGTGAACATTCACTGCTACCAAATCGTTTGTGGTTTCCATCTGATACAATCTCCTACCTGCCCAAGCAAATGAAACCAGCAGCCAGTTGTACAGACAGCCTGAAGTTATGCATTAAAGTCCACTTTCTGCAGATGTTAATGGATACAACCAACATAAATGATACTGTCTTATTCCTTTATCTACAGTCTGTTTCCCACGCATCTCAGAACACTTCGCAAAATTCATTCTGTGATGTGGAAGAGAATGAAGTAACACGACCAGTCAGCGGCGATGCCCCTGTTGTCGCAAAGGACGGTGGGTTCCTCTCTCCTCACAAGCCCTCATTGCACGGTAAAGGCCGAAGCAAATACGACTGACGGGGAGAAGGTCCTTTCAGATCCAATGGAGGTTCAGGAGGAGAGAAAGGGGTTCAATGGCAGAGAAATGCAAGGTGAAGAAATGACAGAGGAACACTGGCTGTAGCCTATCACTGGTAGACCCTTAAATAGGATCCCACATCAATGATTTAGGGCTTTCAAAAACACCAGGATTTTGCACACATTAGAAGACATACCTTTCAAAGGTGATATTTTCTGTAGCAGTTCCACATCACAAGTTAGTAAATACTGGCATCTGTTCTGGAGTCTAAACTCTTAGGATAAAAAGGGCAAAGAAACCCCCAAACAGTAAGAGGACTAACCGAGGCCATTTCACTCTTGCAGCATATTAACTGAACACTACCAGCATTAGATGTGGTATGATTTCAGAGGGAAGAAACTCGCTGCTTCCCACCTTCCTCCCTCCACAGTCCTGCTTACTAGTCACTTTCCCCACCCTCTGTTTACTTAAAATCAGATTGTAATCAGGGAACATGAGATTTTTTTCTTAAGGAAGTTTATTTCTGAAGGTAACGGGGAGACGTAAATATGCTGCCTGTTTACTGAGGCTCATAAACACATAAGAACAGAGGCAATTAATTGTCACTGAGAGAGTCCCAGCGAACACGGAAAATCCGAGCTTTTTAGGGCATGTTTAACTAAATGTTCACCCATCATGTACTGAATTACTTCGTGAGATATTAATTTTGTGCTCCAGCTGAGGGTAATCACAGAACAAACTGGCATTATTCAAGTTGCTCTATGAAATTACAGCGAGGGTAAGCTTAAGAACAAAGGCCAGCAGGAGTCGAGCCTCTCAACTTGAAAGGAATTATCTTTTCCTCTAATTGAAGTGAGGGCTGTTTTGTTTTGGTTTTTCTTTCCTTCCTCTAGCTGAATTTCCAACCACGCTCCTTGGCTGAAGGTCTCCTTGCAACGGGGCTATCACGGTTGAAGCCCAAGAGCAGGGGTTTCATCTGCCTGGGAAGTTTACTAACAATTGCACCGGCGTCCTCCACAGCTGGAGTTATACCCGCGTAACGCCTCGTGTGGGTATTCTTACCCGGCAGCGATTACGCTGGTAAATGCCCCTATTTTTAGGTAAGCCCAGAAAGACGAGAGGTCTGGGTCCCCTCTTCCTCCTGGTGCTGCCCCTGACCTACGCCGTGACCTTGGACAACGCGCTTCTCCTTCTCCCTCCCTTCTGGCTCTGTCTCACGAGCTTTGACTGCAAGCTCTTTGTGGCGAGAACAATCTCCATGTTTTCACAGTTACCACAGGGGAGCCTCGATTTTGCTAGGGCACCAAAACAACACATCATCAGAAATCTGTAATCATGTATGTAAACAGCTTGTTCTTCCACCATCCAGACAGCTGCTGGTAGAGAACTCACAGGCTGTGGCATTTTTTTGCATGGGAAAAAGTTAACAATAGGCAAGAACAGAGGGTCATCTCAGGCTACATTCCATCACTATCAAGTATAATACTTTCTGCTTTCTCCATACTTATCCTCCCCAGCATGCCAAGACACATATCTTCTTGTCTCTTTCATATCTGGCAGGCTTATTTGCCCACTAAATAACTCTTCATCTAATGCTGGCTGTAAATAAGGCCTGAAGGAGCCTTTGCTAATAATTTCTATTTCATCCGCTAATAGCCCCCCTTCTAAAATGCAGTACAATTACGGCACTACCCTCGCAATTTAGCCCAAAACTTCATTCAAAAGTGTTTGTAAAAACAATCTTTCATTACGATGACTGCAAATTCTGTGGTTTTGGGGAAATCTCAAAATACAACCTTTTATTTCAGTTTGGTTCAAATTCTGATTTTTTTATTTTAATTTCTTCATACAAATTCTGCCTTGACCCAACCACAATAAAAATTCCCCTACTTGGTCCCCCTGAAAAAGGAAAAATCAAAGTCTAAAAAAAAAAAAGCCTCTAACGTTTTCAAAAATATCTTAAGTAAAAATTCTCTTTTTTCTCTACACATGTAGGAAAATATTGTTTAGGAATTATACAGATGGAATGCCACTATTTAAATCAGCCTCTAGGGAAATGTGTTCATCAGTTGTTTGTTTTTAATGGAAATTCATGACTGGGAAAAGCAATCAGCACTTTAGCTTGCCCCAGTAAGCCCTACATTAATTCAGAGTCTAGTCAGTCCAAAGTATTTTATACGTAAAGAAAAAGCATAGGTTACCAGAAAGCATAATCTTCGGCCATAACGAAACGCTGTTCTTCTCCCTCTCACCTAAACACAATCGGGAAGTGAAGTGAAAAGCACAGAAAAACACTTACTAGGACCTCTAGTGCCTTGTTATCAACATGTAAAGCTTCCCCGTGACATGAGAAGAAAAATCATAAGGGTCCACTAAGTATAGAATCAAAAGATTGTGCATAACGATTCCCAACAGAGGGGGAATTTCCAGTTCTCAAATTCTGCCTCACCCAGATAGGGAGAAAATGCATAGCAAACGGAGAAGTACGGTACTGGGAGCTGGGTAAAAAGTTCCACGTGCAGGTAAGCTGGAGACTCAAACCGATTCTCCGTTTTTCAAATCAGTTCACTCTTTTACAGGAATAATGGCATTTTTTCTAATGGACAGCTTCCATTTACCACAGAACCAATGCAACCTGCCGTGCAAAATGAAACCTTATGTCACGCCAGATTACTGTCCATCATAACCAAAGAAAATGTATTGAACTGAATATATTTGGTTCAGGAAATCTGTATTTTGTCAGCTGCAGTATACCTCGTTGTCCATTAAACAGCACCAAGCCCATTCTGAACAGAGCACACGGTAAAAATGTTTAACCTCCCAATCCTGTGCTTGTCAACTTTCCAGAACAAAAGGGAGGGTTAGACCTGACATCTAACAAAAACAGAGTTAGGACTGCCACTTTCCTGTACCAGAGAAGTGCTTTGGTGTAAGAGATCATTTCTTTCCTGCAAACACACAAATGCTAATTATAGCTCACATCTTCCCTCCCTTTTTCCTGTAGCATTTCTTTTCTTATCCTTCCTTCCCTCCCTGGCGCACCTTTTCTTCAGTCTTGCTCGTCAAATATCTTTTGCCTTCAAAAAAAATCTCATCAAATCTCTACATTTTCCTTCATCTAAAAGTTATCTGTTTTGAGAATAATTTGCCTGCCTTCTTTTATATATTCCAGCTGGAGTTTTTAATAAAGCACTGGGACTCAAGGCTACTGTATTTTTATTAGGAGACAGTGGAAACTTTATAATGATTTCTATTCACATTCAGCAAACGCTCTTCCCTATTGTTCTACCCTATTCACCTCTCCCAACATCCTATTCCCAAATCGTTTTTACTCTGTAATCCTTCATCCGTTTTGTCTCGTCTTCATTCCTGTCCCCATCTAACCTCTGTCTTGCCAGCACTTTCCTTTTCTTAACTGTTTCTTCTTCTTCTTTTTTTTTTTTTTTTGTTGCCCTGATTCCTCAGTCACAGATGCTTTAGGCTCCACTGATACTTTCTTTCTTATGTCGCAGTTCTTTGAATGTAGAACCAAAATATTCATGGGGGGAAAAAAGATACCACTGAGCTTTTCTTTTTAACTTGGAAATCCATCCTGCTAGAGGGGAGGAGAAAGCACTGTGTGCCATAAACATCTAAATTCATGTCAGCTGAGGTGCCTCGGCAGGGCTCTGGACAGACTCAGGGAGTTTAAAACATAGTAGAAGGTGAGGATATTAAGTTCATTAATAGAGGAAGAATTGGGTCTCATAAACTGAGGATCCAATCAATCTCACCTCTTACTGACTTCTTTTCAATAAAGGGATTTAAAGAAGTTTCTGCTAGGCATAGATGTACACAGCTTCCCTACTCCTCGCCACTGCAAGTTGCACACCCCTGACATCAACACGCTTGCCTTTTCAGGATCCTACGGCAGCAAAATGTATCAGCTTAAAAACATAAAAACAGTCTTTGCCAAAGATTTCTCACCTCACACACAACAGGGTAAGGATGACAAGGAGAAAACACTAAAAGTGAGTAGGAGTGAAATATTAATCTTTCAATACAGTTTTCCAGCTGAAATACCGACACAAATTCAGCTTGCAGATAATTTGCGGTTTGGCCATTTGGTACGTTCCCACCAAGCAAGGGTAGATGTTCCTGTACTGTGAAGAGGTTGTAGGAGGAAAAAAAAAAAAACCAACAGCTTAATTTCATTTTATTTGCGAGTTGCATTTTAGCGATGGATATTTCTTTGTGCTAGTCGTCTTATTTGAATGTTTTATCAGAAGGGCCGGTAGCGTTCTGTCACTCTGGGGGTTTGACGTTTCCCACGATATCAGACCTCCATTTGAGTGAACTACTGGTCTGTCAGATCTCTACCATTTCAGCTGAGCATTTCCACCCTGTAGATCACATCCTCCCTTTGAATTTGCAGTGAGAAATTTCAGTCAAACCGTTTGTCCTTTTCTTGTTTCTCAAGAAAGATAGGAGGGTTTGTTCCTGTGTTGGAATAAAGTGGTGCCAAACGTAGGCAAAAACGTCCAGGCTCATCCAGCTGCTTCTCCTTGGACAGTGGCTGGAAGGAGCCCAAAGGCAGGCAAGGTTTCTTACTACGTGTGGAAAAGGGACCTGAAATTTGACCAAACGGGTGACTCTCTCTGCTAGGGATGTGCCTTTTTCCTTTCCTGTGAAAACCTTCCAGATTTGGCCACACGAGAAACATTTGAAATTGCATGGTCCCTGCGCGCTCAGCAAATACCTCCCTGGAGTTTCCCTACCCGCTTCCCTCCCAGCTCCCACGGACCTCTGCAGCCAGAGAGGGAATGGCACATCCATCCCTCCCTCCTCGCTGTGGGGAAAGCGTGTGCACAGAAACAGGAGCTGCGCAGAGCGGTCCTGGTCTCACCTGAGCAGCACGGGAGGAGGCAAGGATCACAGAGAGGAGAGGAGGTGCTGGCACCTAACTCTAGGAGTATTATTTTTGCAGTTCTGATACTGCCGTGCTGTCGGGATACGGCCCATCGCTCACTGAGACGAGAAGCTGTGGAGGAGGAACACAAAAGGAGGCTGAAAAGGGGGATATGCCTAGGTTATAGGGGGAGAGGAGGGCAATACATCAAGGCACTGGTGTTGTAGAAGGAGCTCAGGGTGAGTGAGCGTTACAGTTGCGAGTGGAGAAGAATCAAATGGGGAGCTGGAAATAGCTGTGCAAAATGGGATGTGAGGTTAAGAATCAACTAAAATGAGGAATCAAAGAACAGCGGCGATGGCAACCAGGTAGTTAAGAAGAGCCGAACTGATGTGGGGGGGCTAGACAGGACAAGAGAGGAGCCCAAATGGGTGAGAACGGAAGGGGGCAGAGATGTGCGTGAGGAAAGAAGAGGACAACCCTTCCCCTCTGCATCCTGGCCGTAAACCCCAAACTCCTGATGTTGGCCACTCCTCTGCTGTCAACAAAAATCATCTACGCCCGGCGGCAAAGTGATCCAGCCCCTTCTAGCGCTGGCCCACGTAGACGATTAAAATCTAATGCTGCCAGACCCTCCATGTCTCTGTGATAAATAGAAAGATTTCAACCTCGCTGACAATCCATTTGTCAATATGCCATGGGATGGCATTTTCAGGGTCTTTTTTATAAAAGCTAAAACCTTTTTCACACATAAATTAAATTAAAAGAACAAGGGGGAAAATTCCATGTGATCCCACATTTAAGGTTAATGAGTAATGGGATAATTATAATGAATAATAAAAAGATAATGAGTGTTCACAGAGAAGCCCATTACAACTGCGTAGACAACCATTACGCTGTAATTTTATACCTTTTGAACACTTGACTTTGCAACCTTAATGCTTTTTTAACATTGTTTTTGCCTGTGTAATGATATATAACCATCTCCAGACACCATCTGCAGTCTTCATATTTCCTTGATCTCTTTCAAACAAATTTTAGTCCTCAGTATGAGAAGAGGCAAGTGATTACCTCATTGAGGAACAGCCAAGAGATAGCGAGGGATGCATTTGGTTGCTTCCTCTCCACACGTTCATAATTCCTCTCTCAACAGCTGGGACCATGCTACCAGCTCTTGGGCTTGTTTTGTCTGCTTTAAGGCCTCTGCGTGTATGACAGTTCTGTCAAAATTTCTTGATTCTGCAGTTTGCTCCTCCCACTGGTCTAACCACCAAACCCAAGTTAACGAGGCTTCAGGACACAATTAAATATTTAATGATTCAGTTATGGTTGTGGCCAAGAGCATGGCATCAGCCGTTTTCTTGATTCCTTTTCATCTGACACTGTGCCGATTACTTTAGTTGTACGTGCTGTCCTTCACTGCTGGACCCCTGCTTAGACATGGTACTGGGCACATTTTTTTAATTGGAAAGAGGCATTGCACGCTTTCAGACTATCATCATATTTCAAGTTTACTGCTAGGAGAAGCCAATATTAATAAGGGTTGCTTTTGCATTTCTTCAGGCATTACATATTTTAGCTGCAAATGTCAGCTCTTAGCAAGTTCTTAGCCCTTGTTTCCAAAGTATGGTAATATTAATAAATGCCCCATAGGACTGTCCCAACTCCTTGTCACGCTAGCAACTCTGGGTCACCTTAAAGGCACTGCAAGTCCCTAAACATCTGCATCATTCAGACTGGAATTCTAATGTGTACTGTGTAGCAACCATCACTACACTACCTGCATGCTTATATGCAGGTGGTTCTCTTGGCAGCTGAGATTTCTATTTGCAATAAAAGAAAAAAAACTGTTTGCAGTAAAGAGCAGCCACTTTGGGAGACCAGCTCAGTGACTCGACTACCTGTGGAGCACACGTTCTCATTTCCAGCCGCGTGACCCTGAAGCAGTCATTGCGGTCTGCGTGGAAAAGGGGAGTTAACACTAAATAATATTAGGTAAGAGCCAATCTCTACTCAGCACTCTTCAAACAGCAAGAGAAACATGTCTTAGGTGTAAAGTGAGAGATCAAGTAGGAGGAAACAGTAGTGAAGAACGATAGGGCAAATGAAAGACACTCTGCATGCCCCTGAATTGGTCTTTTCTATCGTTAAGTTCTTGGCTGTAAGAGAGAGGTGACAGAGATGCCGTGCTCTTACTGTCACAGCAAGTCATTCACTTGTTCTTCAACATTACAAACAGCAGTATATGAACTTCACAGTATTTATATCTCTAATTTTACGCAATAATTTAGCTGCCACGTCCTTGCGTGAAGGAAACGCAGCAACACCTCATTCAGGAGCTAGCCCTGTAACAGCACTCACCAGCAAGGCAAAAAAAAAAACAACCACAAAACCAGGTGATGTATGGATACTTGGTTGTATAACTCCTGCAAAGATGAATGGAAACAGAGACTCTAAATTCCAATGTGCTGCTTTGAAAAGGACCATCTCTGAACTGAAATGATGGACAGCTTTCTCTATACAAACACTTATACACACGTAAGCCATGATCCAAGCAGGCCGGGAGATGACAGTGTGCCATTGCACACTTTGGTCCCACAGGACGGTCTGGAAGCAGTTTGACCCGGGTCAGCACAACTCTCTCCTAAACATCACAACCGCTTCCTGCACCAGCCATTAAACCCCACTTCCAGCAGTGGCCTTTGCCAGCTGCACACCCTGCCGCTCGCTCCAGCTCCCCTGGGAGCCACAACGCCTGTGGCTCTGCTCGGTGTGTGGCTCCGGTACTCCTTCAGGGCTCAGTCCCCAGCTCTGGCCTCCTCCTCAGAGCTGGCAGTTGTTGCATGTCTGCCAGCGTGAATACCAGTGCCTTTTGGCCAGGGAAGAGGTGTCACACCGAGCCTGGGATTTCTGGAATATGATACTAGGGTTTCTACATTAGCCTGATGGAGCTTCTAAATTTCCACCTTAGTCGCTTTACAGAACACAACAGAAAGTATATTAAAAGGCAAGTTGCGAAGCAAACAGCTAAAATTTCCAGAGTACCAGAATTAAGACTGCTTATTCCATCTTAACTACCCCCTTGAGCCTCTTTGTTAGAATAAAGTCTGCAGAATTACATCTAATTCTAATGCAAGGGCCCCTTGCCTCGCTCTTGGTGTTGGATGGGCATTGCTAGTGGAATGACAAAACATTTCATATTTTATTTTCTCATCACTTTTTAATGCCATACCATATTTACTGTAGGGCATTCAAACTCTGCTCTGAAGACAGAATTATTAATGTTTGCATAGACTTTTGAGCAGGTGTTTTTCACTACAGTGACAGCGTGGTTTATAACACATGCAAACTTACCTTCCCAACACCTGAGGAGATAGGGAACGATGTTCACCTCCAGTTAACAGGTAGCCAACTGAGGCACACACAAAATTAACTAAAAAGTCAGCACTGGGGTCTGGTGCACATTTTAAGGAAGAGGCTACATTTTCAGAATACTGTGCATCATATAGCACAGTCCTGCTCAAAGCCCAGCCTTCCGTCAGGAGACATATACGCTTATTGGTCCCAACTCGTATGTAAACTGGGGGCTTCAGGTAAGCCATCCCTGCCACGGCTCCTCCACAACACTAAAACCTGCAGCTCCTTCTCAAACAGGCCTCAGCCACGAAGCTAACGCAGTGACCAGTACCAACAAGACCTTCCTGTCCTCCCCTGGGGGCTCAGCCCACCGAACTGCGGCCGCGAGCCCTGCGGATATCCTGGCAGCACAGGGACCTGCTGAGCCTCGGCAGGCGGGTATTGCTCCAGGTCTCAGACCCGCATGCAAATCTCAATCTTCTTGCTCAGTAAACTTAATCCTACTCTTACAGCAACTGAAAAGAAAGATTTTTAATGGGGAAGGATGGGGAACCTTAACAATAAGCAGTTCCATCAATCCTTTTCTAGATATAAAATGATACTGAACTGTAAAATTATCAGAGAACGAAGCAATAATTTTAAGAAATAGAGAGCTAAAATAGACTCCAAAGGATTAACATCCACAGCAGATTATCCCCTCCATACTAAATTGGGTAATGGATTTCTCTGAATAGGATATTTCTTTATTGCAGAAGCATGAGATACTCTTTTTAAAAAGATCTGTAATATCCTACTTTACATATGCCTTTTGTTTTCTTTTGCTATTTGCTACGGTCATTTTAGAAGTAGTGATCTTGACTGATGACACAAGCACATATTCTTTTTGAGATGTCTTAATATAATGGGGAGGAACACACAAGCCACACGTGATCTTGTTTGGAAAGACGGAGCAGAGTTCTCTGCTTGAAGATTTCTGGTCGCTAGTGGAGTACAGTGGGACTGAAGCAAGCAAAAATAGCATTGTGGTTAAGATACTGGACTACACTTGGAAGATATCTTCTGGTTCCTGGCTCTGCTGCAGACATCCTGTGTGTCCTTGGATAAATGCCTCTTGTGAGGCTAATTTCATTTACGTGCTCATGTACATAGTAATGAGCCTCATAAACAGCCTATAAATATAATCACTTGAAATAATTTTTAAGGTACAATCTCTCATATTCAGTGAGGGATTTCATGTTCTCTTGGGAAACGAGAAAGTGTTTGCTAGGCTAAAGGCATGAGATGGGTTTGGATCTATCTCAATTTCAGTGGCATCTGTGTGCACATTTGCATTTGGCATGTGCAGACCATTACGATAAAAAAGAGCCTGCATTATTTGCACTATTTCTCATTTTCTTTCTCGGACTGGGATTGTTCCCAATTACAGGAACTCAGACTGTAGGAAGAAAGGAGAAACACACATATAGATGATGATATCTCTGAAATATGCACTGGCTCTGTGTCCTTTTTGTTCAAAATTCTTGGAAACATCCTGTAAAAATCTGTGTGCGTGCACAACAGTTGCAATTATTCACACAGACCCTACGGTAAATCACAGACTCATGCCTACATCTGGAAGTTACACATCTCAACACACACAATGCGTGTAGCTATGCAGTTCACAAGTAAATTTCCACAGGAAGGGTGGTCCTAGAGCAAATGCAGATCTGCCAAATCTGCTAGCTAGGGTGGTATTTCACCATTTGTGGTGCAAGCCACTCCTTTGCTGCTTCAAGGGCTTTGTTGGTGCTCCGGCAGCCGCTGGTACAGACATCCAGAAATCCCAGACATCCAGAAATCCCCTGCTCGCAGCAGGTCTGCGTCAGGTGGGCAGCAAGTGCAATACAGCACGGACCCTGGGACCAGCCAGCAAACACAAGCTGTGTCAAGGTTAGACTACCACAGTGCTCCCAGTTTTGTGTCTCGATCCTTATTCAGCCTCTTCCTTTTCAAGAAGAATGATCTCCTCCGACATATATCTGTACACAGTTGTTGACCCTCTGTGGCTTAGATGAAGCAAAAAGTAGTAAGAATAAATAAATTACGCACGTACATTTTGTAAGTCTATATCTATCATCTGCACCTACCACCTATGTCTAACACAGATTTTGTAAAAATACAGCTACCCGCTTTCCAAGATAGACATGCCTTACCTGAGATGTGTCATTATAGAAACTTCTTTTTTTTAAAAACTTAATATATGCAGTTAAAAAGCTATGCACATGCAGTCATTTCTGTACAGCTTATTTGCAGGCAAAACCGTGTTTGTGTGTGAAAACTCACCCCATCAGGAATACATTTGCCATAAAGCAAAGAGTTCCATGGTATGAAAGTGTAGCTGAAGATACTCTTGATGATAAGCTGGGAACTAGTGTTCATTAATCACCTGTAAAGTTAGCAATTGTTTCCCTTAAATGTCTATAGCACTCCTTGCATCATGTTACTGTTTTCAAAGAACTAGAAATGCCAATACCTTAATGAATCAGACTACTACTAAATAGTCTAAGATTGTTAGAAAACAAAAAAAACACCAAAAAATCAGTTCCTAACATAAAAGGGAGCAGGCAAGAAGACAAAATTAAGGACGTAAGCAAAAGATACCTGCTATCTCCAAATGAAAAGCATCTGTTTAGATGAGATGCAATGCAGCTGGAAAACCTGTGACTGCAGCTTCTATAAGAGCTGATAATTCAAATGTGATCACTTATATATATAAAAAAAAGGCAAGTATATAAGTGCTGTGTTAGGTTTGGGGGTTTTTTCTGCATGGGAGCCCTAGTGTATTATAGTTACTCAAGTGAATTCAAGTTCATTTAAGGGCAAAGGTATGTTTCTGGAACTACCGCTGCTGTCTGGTCTGTCGGAGAATTTGCAGCCTTAGCAATTAGGACCAGAGCCTTACCAAGCAGCACCCGTTTGTAAGGGAAAGGAGAGAAGGCGTGCAATGAAGAACCAGTGCCCTTTTTCCTTGCCTCTCAGGAATGGTCTGAGCTATTCGTTCAGTGCCTCGGCACTGGGATGTCTCAATAACAATAAGGCCCGTGGCAAAGCAAGAATCTTGACACTCCCAAGAACTTGTTAATTTTGGCAAGTAAGTTATGTCTGGGGAGCTGAAGTGGAGAAAATGAGGATGTAATAACGTTGCATTGCAATATTATAACGTTATGAATAACATTCATAATGCCATCGGATACCTTCCAAAAGACGACTACTGATAGAGGGAAAAAAAATATTGGCTCATATTTTATTAAAGCTGAGGATACAGTGACAGCTCAACAGTAAACTGTATGTAACAATTACTCAATAACAGGTTTTACAGCAAGCTTAGATCGTTTCTTGCTTGTATCCTTTTGGCATTCATTTTTTTTTTCTTTTTCTTTTTCTTTTTTTTTTTTTTTGTAGTGTAATGACAAGGGCATTGCTCATGTTCACTGAAATACCTCCAACTCCATAGAAGCTGTGATCAGCGTCACATTTACCACTGTCTCCGCTGCCCCTCTATTGCTATTCTCCGTTTTTCAGGGAAATACATTTAACATAGATGCAGAGAGTAAATCCAAACTGAGCCTTAAATAATCTTGTTCAGGGCAACAGAGAATAATGACCGTGTCTTCAATGAGGGGCATAATTACAACAAGCTGTCAAAGGAAACTTTAAGAACGTTTGGGGGCAGGGGGAATTAAAAGCTATTTACCTCTCTATCAAAGCAGAATGAGTAAGGGTAATGAGTAATAACCCTGAGAAAATGACAACAAAGGGGAACATTCTCAGCACCATGAGTGGGAAATTAATCAAGTCCCTCTTTTGTTAACAGGTGTTACACAATAAATTCCCTGTGTTCCACCCTGAAAATGCATCCTTAATACCAGGAAAGAAGAAGTTCTAAGCAGAAGTAAACAAGAAAAATGCTACCTTCTCCCTACAATGCATTGTTCGCAAATGTCTCAAAGCACCTTTCAGTTCAATACGGTAAAAGAAATGCCAAAGCTCAGATTCTTACGGCGTTTTGATTTACAATTACGGAGAAAATACAATGTCCTAAATTAACCAGTAGGCAACGAATCCATGACTACGAGATCCATTTGGACAACACCAAATGATTTTCAGGAAGCTTCACGTAACAGCTAAGAAAGTACCGGTGTGCCTACTGGAGACAGGCAAAACTTGGACATCTTGATTACATCTACAACACCTCGGCCCGCCAAGCCAGGGAATACTCAGTTCAAGTCAGAGCAGCACAATGCAGTTGTGTAAACAGAAGACTGAAAATCAGGAAATCCTTAGTTCTAAAATGGGATCCAACTGTGCCCCTTTTTCCTGTCCACAAAAAAGTTAATGAAGCAACTGAAGTCACCCGCCCTCTCCTCCCTCTCCGACAGAATGAGTAGTATGTTAACTACCAGTCTCAGTGAAGTGTTGGATGGATTAAATAAATTAACATGGATGGATTAAATAAGTTCACATCTTTAACACATTTTGAGGAAGAGAAAGGTTCTGTAAGCATTAAATATTCTCGAAATAGTGAGCAGAAGATCTTTTCAAGGGGGAATTACTACATTTCCTTTCTTTATATATTGATTACTCATTAATGCAGCAAAACAAAGAAAGATTAGGTTTGACAGTTCTCAAGGAATGGTTTTCACTGTTACATATGCTCTTGATTTGAGACTACAAATAAAAACATTATTCGGTGGACCCCTGATCATGTTCCCAAACCATTCCTGAGGGCTACAATTTTAAGACTTTCTGTGCAAATTATCTTCCCTAATGTCCAGTCCAGCTTAGTCTTATATATACTTAAGAAATAGGCATGCACAAAGCATGTTACTGCTACTCCTTGTAAAATTCTTTGAGGACAATTAGTTTAGATGCTTACTCATTTGGGGGATTTTGAAATATGCCTTGTATCTCTGCACCTTCAGATTTACCTAAAAATCTAAAAAAATCTAAATCTATTTATTAAAATAGATCTAAAAACCCTGAAAAACAGAGGCCACTCCTAAGCAAAAAGAAAAGAGTATTAAACGATCCATATGAAAGACCTAATGTGAATGCCCAAGAGATCTGTGTGTTTTAATGAAAAGCTATGAAAAAAGCAGGTGAAGGCGTTACATTAGAGTATAAAACTGTGAGCTTAAAAACAGTTCAGGAAACTGAAACACAAGAGGGACACCTTGCCAAGACCATTTTGCCCTTTATATCAAATAATATCAAATTTACAAATTGCAGTAAAGTAAGGTTAAGTAAAAAAAACCCACAACCAACCAAAAAAAAAAAACCCCAAACACCACCTTTTCTTCACTTTTTCCATTTAGGCAACTGCCGTAGTTGCGGCGAGGGATGTAGGTAGCTGAATGCCAGCAGCTAATATAAGTGCGACTGAATAAGAGGGCGGCGTTCAGAAAAGACCCTCTAGGAAGAAATGAGCCGTGCAGAGAAAACATGACAACCCTTTTGCAGAAGACAAGGCACAAAATTGCTTCTGAATTTTGCTCTTCTTTTAGAAGCTATTTGAGAATAAAGAATGTTCTTCTAGTAACCATAAATAATTGCCCTCTATAAGCAATCTCAGTGTCAAAGTCCAAAGAGAAAGAGAGGGTTCTAAAAGGCGCAAATTTACTCTCAAGCCAGGCACCTTCCTCCTCTGTCTGCTTTGGAAAGTCTTCCCCAAAAAGCTTTCATGGCTTTTTTATTATGCAGTTTTGCTTCACGTTGAACAAATACAATTAAAAGTAATGGTACGTAAATGCGAGAGTCATGGGCCTTGGATAAGTCAGTGAACCTATGCCAAGTTATTCTAGCTGCATATTTGTGAGATTTCACATGAACATATACAAGCATTACATCGCATATTAACATGCTCCGTTTAGAATAAGACAGAAAAGTTGATCCAGGCCCGCTAAATTTTGAAGAACCAATATATATCTTGAAGCACACGAAAAGAAATCTCCTTTACCCAAACTACATGCTTAGGATACATCCAAACTTTCTGCCTGTCATCAGCCATGCTGAGCAGGCAGGCCTATGATTTCTAATCTCATCAACCTCGGAGAGATTGTGAAACCAACAGCTGTGTCTGAGCAATTGGAAAAATAGATACAGAACAAAGGGGAAGACCCATCTCAACAGGGCTTCTCCCTCAAGTGCATAAACTCAGCTTCAGTGGAAAGTATAAATATTTCATTCACTATTTTGTACTGTATTTCTCCTGTGATTTGTGCTCCAACTACTTTCTTTTAAAGGTGCATTAATGTCTTCTTTTAACAGCATCCCTTCTAAACTTTTCCCCCTGCTTAATGGGCCTAAAGGGATTCAACCCTTAGCAGAAAAATGCATCTGTTGTACATGATATCACAGTATTAGACTATCATAATACCAACTCATTTATTTTCATTTTGTGGAAGTATACCTTCCCTTGAGAACGATGCTACAGGGTATATTTCCTTCCTGATGCTTCCTTTCATGTATTGTATGATATTAAGGAGAAACACTTGTATTCAGACATCAGAAGCCCAAGGCCCACTTTTTGCTTTGCATTTTGAGGCCACATTATACCAGAAAGATAGCTAGGCTGACTAGCAAAGAGCTCCAGAAATCCTGCCTGTCTCCAACAACAAGCAATGCATCTTCTTTGCGTTTCTCGCAGTTCTGGACACTGACCAGGCAAAACCGACTTAAATTGGCTTTTGGTTTAGGCGACTTCCTTATGCATAAATTAGAGAAAGCTGAGCTTAACATTTCAGTGATGTCAGCTGTGATCTCACTGCTGGAACACATACCACAACAGTCAACATCAGCACAAACAATGGTGCCATTCATCTTGTCTTGGGCAAGGCTTCATCTACCCGCAGTTATAGCTACGGTAGTCCTTTGGTTTTGCGTTAAATAGGATTCCCTGCAAGGAGTGCTCGTAGTCTCTATCATATACAAAATCAAGACCAGGTAACCAAAATAGCCTTGAAATCCAGAAGTTTGAGGGACTACAGTTATCAACACTGGTAACTATACTTGGTTACTTTGGTAACTTAGCTTTGGTTAAGCTTACCAAAATTTTTGTAGTTCACCGGAATGGAAAGATGTTACTTCATCTGTAAACTAACTTCACTTTAAGCCAGCTAAAAGAAATAGTGTATATTTGGTGCCAGAATCATAAAGGTCTTCCATTTCCTAAACAGATACATGGTGGTTCAGTAGGATTTTCAAAAAGCATCTGGGACACCCGCTCCAGGGTACATCTGCATAGATTTTGGGCAACTGCACATCTTCAGTCATTGGCATCTAATTTGGCCGACTTAACCCCTTTCACACTTATATGCCAAAGCCTACCTGACTTCCCAACACATTTATAACGAGTATAGTAATGGCAAAACGTATTGCACAACCATTTGGAGGTCAATGAAACTCTGTCAATGTTTTCTTTGAAAGAGCCCAGGCACAGTGCAAAGCATCTCCTAGATACCCCCAGAGGTCAACTCTCCTGGTGCTTACAGCTGCTGCAGGCAACAGTAGGGAGCAACCCTCAAACTTGGGTGCAGTTTTCTCTCTTCTCAGGGAGAGGTTACAACAACCAGACTGTCATTGCTGCAATAAGCAGGATACAAAATAGTATTTCAGGGAGAATTACAAGGAAGCAATCACTTTTGTTCATTATATAGTAATTTACATAGCACCAGGTAACATTACACACAGGGGCTGGCAGCCTTTAGGACAGAAATAGGTGAAGTTAGAAACAATATAGTACCTTGCTGCTTTTAGTGTGAAAATGAGTATACTGGGACGGGACGGGATGACAGCCACCTCAAGCATTTCGGTGGATTTCAAATTCTTCCATTCCTTACCCAAGAGCAACACGGCGTAGCTAATACACTGCACACTTCCTGCTAGGACTTGTTGGGAAAAAAAAAAATTAACAAAACTCTCTAATACTGGTTTTCATACTTTATCTTGGTTTTCTTAGTATACTGCGAAGAACTTACACTTTGTGATATAATCCCACAAACGAACTATGGGGAAGGATTCCAGTTTTGTAGAGAAATTGCAAAGGTTGTGTGTCAAAGGATAAAAACCTAAGACAGCTACTTTCCTATTACAGCAAGAGAGGAAGGACAGTCTTAGGCAAAAATTTCCAGGGGCAGTTTTGAAGAAGCAGTTTGTCAACTTGAGTGGAGAAGGGTGTTTAATTCTCCTAGCTAACATGATAGCGATCAGGAAGAAATACAGAGCCAATGCTTAATGGTTCAAATGGAGATGTTGGCAAGGAGCTGTTTTGGAAAGAGACAGATCTGCAGTGGTTTTGATTCAATTTTAGTCTATGTTGAACTGAAAACCCGAAGTGCTGGAGAGTGAAAATGTACCAAATTTTCCTGATTGTTTCTTCATGCTAGCCTTTTTGCAGGATCCTGCACTCTTCCAGGTCTAAGGGCAGTCATCAGTCTTACCTTAAGAGAAATTCAAGATGTCTGGTAACTAACAAAGACAGAGGATGGAGGGCTGGGGGAGAGAGTCGTTACTTCTCTGACTCCGTCAGAACGTAGATTATACAGCCTGCAGTACGTTTGCAATGCAACAGACTTCCTAGAGTACACAAATGTGTTAATCGATAGTTAGGATGTGTCTAAATGTGTAACAAGCTCCAGCTTTTGAGAACTCATATTATCCAAGAGGGGTGCTAATGAACATTAGCACAAAACAGAACTACGGTTGCAAAATTCTAAAATGACAGGCAGAGGAAAATAACACTGACTTGGAATCACTGCAGGCTTAGCCACTGAATGATGCTGAGAAGAGAACAGTCCCTGTTGACTGAAACTAGAGATAAATTCAAGCCACACAAATTCCAGCTCAGTTTCAGACTTGCCGTTATTTTCACAACCCTGCACAAATCAGCAATCTTCTGTGACTGGGCTGCCCTTGCTGTCCTTCTTTTTCCCAGTGCAAGCAGTGGAATAGTCTGCTCTACCTAACGCACAGAATTACTGAGGAAGAAACCTGTGCTTCTTACCCCTTTCCGTGACTTTCTTGTTTACTGTAAAGCTTTTTCCATTAGCAAGAAAAAGCAAATGCATTTGACTTCCATCTTGCAGCAATGTATGGTTGCATAATCTTTCAGTCTGGTCAGCTTTCCCAGTTGTCTTTCATCTTCCCTGCATAACATCTGTTTTTCAAAGACAACAGATTCTCTGCTGTTGTCTTGGGACAACCCTGGGACATCTTCCCTGAGGAAGACATTTTCTTGCTGTTTTGCCTTGCGTAAATTAGCAGCGACATCTTCTGAGATTCTTGCTAAACTTTCAGGGCCGGTTTTCCTTTGTGAGGTGTGTCTAAGGTGTCAACTGTGTTTTCGCACTGGACAGCCAACACATTCTGTTTTGCTGGTTCTTTCATTATGCTGAACTATATAAAAACCAAGGGACAGTGTGAAAGGCAGAGCATAACGGTACTGTATTATTAACGTCAGCATCTGAAATATTTTCATGTTCATTTATCTCAGGATACAGATAGGATACCTCAGCCAGGGTGGCAACTGTTATTAGATGACTCTTTTCCATAAAACCGATACGCGTCCAGCAAAAATACGCAGCCCTATTATGCGATTTTGTGGGCTGTTTTACTTTATCCTCAGCTGATAGTTCTCATTTATTTCTTGACATCATAGTATATATAATGTGGATGCTCCTGAGACCAAGAACTTTACTAGGACATAAAAATTGACTTTTTTTGGTTCTTCCTCCATTATGGAGAAATGTTCAATTAGAAACCCCCAAAAGAGACCAAATCTTTAATGTTTGGTATCTTGGCAATTTTAGAAAATCAACCCATTTTGAATTGCCTCTTGTTAAGTACTGAGGATCAAATTTGCTTATCAGTTTTGAAAATATGGATACAACTATCTATCTATCTATCAAATTCCTTTTACATCCATAGTGCTATCCACACTTTTAATAAATCTGAGATGCGTCCAAGACTATATTGATCTTCAGACATTGGCTGTGTGTATTAATCTCCACTTCTTTTTTCGGAGTGTATTTCACTCATTGACAAGGTAATTGGACTACTAGGTAGGTATAATGCTACAACCACGACTGTTTCCACAGAAAGCCCCTTTCTGCTTGCATTTTAAGTTACTTTTCCCCCAGTCTCCTTTGTCAATAAGTGTTGACATTTCTGCAGCAATGGAGGATTACCTGAATTATGTAGAAAAGGAATATATGAAATTACCAGGCGTTTGTGATGGATGGCCAGAAAGGCTATAAAAGCAGTAAGCATCTGCATCAGGTAAAAAGTTTGAATATGTATGTAATATGAGAATATTGCCAGTCGTAAGTACTCTGTTCCTAGTCAAATCTGCAATAAACACCACCATGCAGGCTGAGCTTCAGCTTGTCAAACTGATCAAAACCGAAGTTGTGCGTATGAACTGAAAAGTAAGAAGAAAAATAAAAAAGCTCCATCAGGCAGTAATATGTAGTTCATCTTTCAAGTGAGGAAATAATGACTTTGCATGCATGCCTTTCTGCAGGACAACGACCGCAGTTTTTGTGGAACACAGGCAAAGACAAGACCCTGGAAGTTAGATTTGGTTTCTTATCCCTTAAGTTGGCACATAACAGCGGTCCTAAGGATTACTAACAGGAAACAAAGGCTGAAAACTCTGCAAAGATTTCAAGGTACCATAGAAGCTAAAGTTAAAAAGACTGAATCAGTATCAGGTCAGTCAGACCAGCATCCCTCTCACTGCAGGCACAGTGCTAGCCCAGTTTCCTTCTCCCTGAAAGTCAGGAATCTCCAGGCAGTCCTGTTTGCCATGCTTCAACAGGAAGATCATTTCATTGTACTGCTAGGGTCAAATTCTAAACTCAGATGTATTAATATAGAGCTACTCCATCAAAGGCAGAAGAGCTGCTTCAAATTATTATGCAAAAGTAAAATTACTATTTTTACCTGAATATGAGGAGACCATGATTTTTACTTATTTGCACGTGCACACATCTTGTTTTTAAGAGGGCATGTATGACCTTGAATTCATGAGACCTCAACATGCTCATAACCCTGTAAAAGAGAAACTCAGCCTTCCTACATCCTCCTCCGCTCTCCCATCAGATCCCTGCCTGATTTCCTAACTCATGATCACCACCTTCCAAACCCCCTCCCTCCCAACCCACTTCTAAACGCTGAGTGAGATAGCAGGAGCTGGAGCCCGCCCTGAAATCCTATGAGCCTACCTGACGCAAGGGCAAGTCGGATGCTGAGCAGTCAGATCTCGCTCGATTCCCAGCAGCAGGAAAGTGCAAACCCGCTGATTGACAGCGACTGGCTCCTGCCTCATGCATAGATAAGACATTGCTCAAATATAAGGCCAGATAAATGGTAGAAAAATTTCCTTGAAGAAAGGATTCTCTTAACGCTCAGATTAATATGGCAGAACTGAGAACTCTTGTGTCCTTTTGATTTGGATTAAAAAGCTTTAACTTCCATTTTGGGGAAGCTCCATGAGGTAAATCCTCACCTCCTCATTCCACAGTCTAAACCAATAAATTCACAGGAAGTTGATCAACTTCAGAAGTTATTCAGAAATTGTATTGGGCCAAATGAACACATAGTTTCCATCTTTCTTCCTAGTTAGCTGGTTAAGTAACCACTTTTTCTTAGAGGGACTCGTTTCACATTCCTCAACTACTCCTGTTGCTCTTGTCCCTAAGAAATCTGAGTGAGAATTGGTTCCTTAGAAATGGTCATTTAAATTGACCACCAAGAGTAATGCAATCTTCATCTTTCCTCAAGAGGAAGAGGGTAATCGATTTTATTTTAGCACAAATTTCACCCAAGCTATATTTCTGTAAAGTCAATATTCTTACTATTCTCCAAACAACTTCTTTTAAAAATATCCTGTATTTGCCATACCAAAGGATCACACCAAAGCTTTGAAGTGATTTAATAGCGGACAGCCACTAGCCAAAAGAAATCATTTGCAAACTGCAGAAGCTCCAGAAATTCATTGCTTCTTTTAGCTGATTATATAGCTAAGATTATACAAAACAAATTTTAATTATTGCTAAAGAGCAATAAGAGTGTAAATTCAAGCTGGGTCTCACAGAAAAAAATTAAACAGTCTATAAATAGTATCTCAAAATAAAATGCACTAGCTACACTCTGTGCTAAAAATAAACGATCCTGCTATTATTCTAGTGAAATATTTTTTTAAATCTTCTAAAGTCTGACCCAAGGCCCTGGGATTCACCCCCCAGCCCGTAAAGCTGGTTAGAGAGAAAGTAGATACAGCTCACGACTACATAGTTACCACAAGAAATCCTACGTTTTGCTTGTGGAAAAGGACAAAATAGTTATCTCTGCTGTGTGATAACATATCCTCTTCCCATTTTAATGGTAGTCAGACCACTGCAAGATACCCAAAATACATAATTTCCAATACAGGCAACAGGTTTAAACCCACCAAAATATTAATTAAATGTTTCTTCCCATCAAACATAAATAAATCGTGGAACTCATTGCTAGAAGACAGCAAATAGACCAAAAGCATGGAAGGGCTGAAAAATCGTAAGGCCGCCAGCAGTTACAAAATGCTGTGATTTACATGTACCTGGGATAAGGAAGCCGGACACTGCCAAAGCCTGAGAGCTCTGTTAGTGGAAAGATCACTACACAGGTCCTATTAACGGCCTGTTCCTTCACCTCTGGGCTGGCCCTGAGCCTGTCCAGCTGCTCTTGCATGTCCACAGGCACGGCCGAGAACTTCTCTCCACCACTCTCCAAGGCACCTGGATTGGGACATTATGGTGGAATTGACCTTGCTCTCTCCTGAAGCCCCAGGATGTCCGGGTATGCGCGTTTCAAAATGAGAAGAGAGCTAACTGATAAAGCAATAAACAGGAAACATTTTGGAATGGATGGAGATACGGAATTTGTCGGTGACCCGCTAGGGAA
>NW_009617068.1:25121-51089 GCF_000690535.1 Cariama cristata
AGATCTACCAAGGACCAAAATTCTGATCGGAATATACGGCCTGTTTCGCAAACTGATTTAGCCAAAATCTGGCCCATACAGAGTAACTACAGTCCATAATTAATACACACTTTGTGTATTATTTATTTTATATCTGATTTTAATTGTGCATTTTATTTAATTATTTTCCCTCAAATTTAAATTAAAAAATTAATTCCTTTCCTTTGCATACCTACCAGCATGGAAAGTTCTCTACCTCACTGAATATTATATTACTCCAAAAAGAAAGAGGAGGAAGATAACAGATGTACTGGGAAACGTTTACTTAATGTGACAGTGCTTCATACATATTAATAATCTTCATACTTTGACAACGCAGTCCAGGGGTTCTGATGACATAATTAAAATTGAACCTAACTTTTTGTCCTAAAAAAGAAGACTTTGCTATATTTCAGTTTTATTCAGAAAAATACCATGGGAATAAGCAGTTTCAAAAAAAAACCCCCACTATTAAAATCTACAATTTTTTAAAAAAAAAACATTTCTGCTCAGATTTCAAGCTATTTGTTACACTTGTGCGTGAAGGTGGCTGCACATACAAACAAGAGTTATTGATTAGTGAAAGATTTTACTGGGAAAAGACAGAAATATTTTCAGTTGAAGTGTTTTTTCAGATGAGAGGCATCGAGTCAGTTGGCAGCAGCTTAAGTAAAACCTCAGAAGGTGCTTGAGTCCTTCTACCATCTTAGCTATTCAATTCCTGAGCCTTCAGCCCATGGGTACCTTGACTTCTGTTTCGGTACAACTAATGGGCTATTACAGCCCTTACTGCTTGGGGCAGTGTCTCCTCCGCTTCAAACACTACACGAAAGAGAGGCATCTCGATACAGGCGAGTGAATAATTTCATTTCCACCAGAAACAACAGCAATCTGTCTTTCTAAGGAGACCCTCACTCTCACATACAACTATTATGTATTCTTTCTCATTTTGTACCAGTAAGTCAGCTCCTACTCGCAATTTTAATCTTGGTCCCCACTAGCCATGTATTAAATTGTCAAAAATACGTTTCCCTCGGGCTGTCCCTCACAGGAACTGCCTAGAGGAGGAGTTCTCCATAAAAATCTTTGAGAACAATTGTTCTTCCCACCTTTCCTTAGAATTGCTGCGATGCCTCCAAAAATGTTGGTAAGTAAAAAAACCTAACACTTCTGGCTCAGAAAGCGCCTCAGCCACAAGCTCTGGGAGGTTGGGAGAGCAGCAGCGTCCGGCACCACAAGTCTGCCCTGCTCCCATACCATGTCTTGGTCATCTGTGTTGCCACGGGTGAAAAGAGGGAACTGCGTTAGACAGACTTTTGTTTTGCTCATCTCGCATTTCCATGCCACCAGTTGCCTGTAACCTTGACCAACACCATCGCGTGGCTTCCTTGCACTACTCCGCCTTTTTCTATCTGCTTGCTGTCTCTCGTGCCAGCCCATGACTTGTTTGTGGCAAGTACGGCCTTTTTTGCTCTTTTCCAGTTCAGAGGCAGCCTGGCAGGGGCTTGCTGTATGCGCTGGGGCCCCAGGCTCCAAATTTATGAAAACAAAACACAACAGCAGCTACAGGGTAATTTCTCACCAGATAATCAGGATATCTTTGAGGTAATATTTTGATATACAGCCACAATCTTCTTCACAACCCTCAAACTTTTCAAGAGAACTGGGGAGTCCAAGCACAGGCAATAACAAGCGAAGCCACCTCATCGGCAAATGAGTTGTTCCTGCCACTTCGCTGGCAGAAATTTCCAATCCTGTCCAAATCACCTGAGTCAAACCCGCATGCCCTTAGCTCTGCCCTTTGAAGAACATTGTGGGAAAATGCCTCAAAATGGAAGGAAATCTGAAGCGTAAACTGGCAGATCCATCCTACTTGCATGAAAATGAAGGCTAGAAAAAAAATGCTAATGTACATATTTGGGGAGTTGTATTAGAGAACGATTTTCAACAAACTGGTTAAAGTTGTTACTCTGACATGACATCACTAGCGAACAGCAGGCAAAACTAAGGTTACTTCGCTGAACTCTCCTTCACCAGATAAATATTCTTCATTTTTTCAAAGCATCCTGTGTCTAATAGATATTCAGGCAGATAACTTGGGGTTTTTTAGGATGGTAAACTGTTGCCAGAAACATTTAGAAATACCCTAACCTTCCTGTGGCATCAGATCAGGACTCCTCATCAAATTCTCAGGGCTATTCCCTTTATATGCTTATTTAGATTTGAAACTACAGTTGTGCTGGTGGCTGGCTTACGTAGCGCTCTCAGCTTGCTATTTATTTAGACCAAACAGAGCTCAAATGGACAGTACTTCTCCTTCTGTACCCTAACATTAATCCTGATAGATGACTATGGCTCATTAAAGTAGCTTAAAAAAAAAACAACCAACCAAAAAAGCCCACAACCCTCCCAAGTACAGCACCTCCTGCTTATATCACTGATGGCAGGATGTCCACATATGCAGGGAAAAGTGGCTCTTCAGCTGGAATGAACTGTCATATTAATGGAAAGTGGAAATTTGCCATTTAAATCTGTAGTTGATTTCTACATCATCTGAAACATTACAAATTACATTTCTCATTATGAAGAAAAACAAAATCACTTGGGAAATTAGTTTTACTTCTCACCTTCTTTGTGTTAAAAGCAGAATGTAAAAATCTGAAATGAAAAACAGGAATAATTGACAGACTATTTCCCCAGTGAAGGGTTATTATGGGAACACATAAAACTGGACAAGTATTCTAAATTCATCATATAAAAAGAAAGCCAAAAACTTTTTTTGTTTGTTTTATGCAGGTATCAAATAAAAATCTTTCTGTCCTACAGATTACAGACTTGAAAAGCCATTCTGAAATATTCTGTTAAGATCTCACTTATCAGTGCTGAATTCAAATGAGTTTCAAACATACTGAACTATCACTTTGCAACATATTACTTACCCAGGATTATTTTAATTTTCATCCAGTGCTACTAAAAATTCAGCTCTCCTCCTTTGCCACATCGTTGTGTACATAATGAACTTCATGATTTCTTACAGGCACAATCTATTGCTTTTGGTTTGACTTTCAGGTAGTTTTTCCCAAGTCATTTTTCAGTAAATGAAGAAAGCCCAAATACAACAACTTGCCTTATGAGATTTGTCATCTTATTTTGTTACAAGACAGGATACTTGAGTTTTTAAAGATTAATGTATTGAACAGGTCTTTGCAGAGCATATGCTTCACGAACGTTCAGCCTCATGTCACCTCTAATATGTCCAACAGCATACTCTTTTGGAATTAAAAACCAAAAAACCAACCAAACAAACCCAAAAACCTATGTAAGTTCTCCAAATCATAGATCCAATTTGTGGAGACTTCTGCAAATCCATTGAAAAAATTACTTTGCTTGACCAGGTCAGATTTCATTTAACTTTGTACTTTGACTTTCAAAGTGAGAGATCAAACATGTCGGGGAAAAAATATCCCAAATGCTGCAGGGAGATCCATGTGGGGAGCCCACCTTCATCCCTACCTCAGGCAACCGTCTCTATGCACATGGGTTTAATGCTGTCTTAGAACTGATACTAGTTTCAAAACATCAGGATGGCTAATGGCAAGTATTACCGCATCATTTTGCTAGGGGGGAAAATGCTACAGAAAAAAATGGGTGAGTAATACCTTCTGGTACATTTAGCGAGATGGTAGGTAATAAGAAACACGAGTGCCAATCCAAGTAATGCTCCTCATCTAATTTCACTGTACATCAGTTCTCCTAAGCTATAAAGGAAATGTTCCCTCTTTGAAATACTGAGGATAACTGCCAATACTTGCAGGATGCTGCAGAATCCTTTTATTAATTAATCTGAAAATCATCGTCAACCAAAGTGCGGGGGAACCTCACAATTCCTGGCTCTAGAGCCTGGGCTTCTTTCAACAGCCTGCATTGCCTCAAAGGAGGCAAAAGCAATTTGCAAATAAAAATAGTGGTGAAAATGTATCTTCCACAACTACCAAAATAATTTCTAAAAATTAACAAAAATAAATTTTAAAAAGTGTTAAAGCAAGCAAAAGAAAACAGCAAAGGTATTTCCAAGAGAAAGAGCTGGGTGCTGACAGAAGAAGAGCTGAGGGATGAATTCCAGCTTTATAGAGCTCTGCAAGTGGGTGGTTGTGTTAAATATACTTTATTCCAGCATTTTTAAGCATTCTGAACACTTCTGACAAAATAGTTGGAAATAAGAACTATCCACAATTGACAGAACAAATGTAAGCAACAGCAACCATACAAGCAATTATGTAAAATGTGTCTAGGGAATTTCCCTCCATCAACTGAGAAAACAACACTGAAGAAAACCATATGGGGATGGAATATAACATGAAAATATTTTAACTGTTGCATCAATAGGAAGAGCGCGAGGATTTTCTGTGGGAGCATTCTCATAGATGCCATTCCCTAGAGATTATGCATTTGTCTCCTTTACCAATTCCAGGAATACTGTTATTTTTATATTCATATTATTTATGAGCAGATACAGAAATGAAAGGTGAATTTCCTAATCGCGTTCAGAAATATTCCAAACATTACTACTTATGCATTCTGGAAGTGATACAGCAGAGTATTATCAAGGCAGCTTGTTAAAATGAATAGTGTTACTACCTCTCTCCCCACCCATCCTAGAAAGTTAGTTTATTAGCCTGCGGTACTCTAGGAAAATTACTGCTACGTAACAATTTTATTTACAGACTTTATTTAATAAAATACTACCAAGATAAAGAACATTTTTCTCCAAACTTTTAGGTTTAAATTGACCTATAGTGAAAGCAAATCCTTTGTAGGATTTTGTTTTATGAGATTTGGAGTCTTTGAAGGATTCATCAAAATATTCAATGGTGTTAATGTCTACACTAATCATTCTCAGGAAGGCTATTTTTTTTTTTTTCCTCCTTGGGTTCATTTGCTGTTACTACTGCACAGCACTCTCCTCTCTGATGCATAAAATCCAATGGAAGCAAAGCAGCTAGCCAAAAATAAGTTCATTTTTGGGTGTACACTCCCATTTACAGGTGCTGGTCTTTGAATTTGTAACGGTTTGCTGAGCCCTTCATTCAGGTTGGCAGATCTGGTGAGTCATATGGTGACAATTCTCATTTTCTGCAGCATCTGAAATGTCCACTCGTTGCATCATTGACAGCTAAAATTAGATATTTGGCAAAGCACTCCTAGGAACTAAGGGCTTGATTAAGTTGCCTAATTAGAGCTGCCTAGTGTCAGTGGAGATGCCCTAGAGTACCCCCGGCACCCACAGAAGCCTGGCAGGTATCGCACAAAACCTAGGGGAGACCTGTGGTCCCCCAGAGCAGGAGCTGTAGGCAAGGAAGGATAACCCCTACGACATTTCAAATGGCACGGGGAACTTTTGTTTAGAGTCATTTAGGAACTGAACACTATGCGTTCACCACCAGCATATTGAAGAGATCAATCCTCCTGTCTTAGCTTGTTCTTGCATCGTATTCCCTCTCTTTGCAGGCGGGTGCATGAACTCTCAACGCAGCTCTGTGCCTGCTCTCTGGCATGCAGCAGGGAATACGAAATATGAAAATAGGTCAGAGCGAGCTTTAATTGGGGGGTGGGGTGGAGTGGTGAGAGGGATGGTGGAGAACCTCTTCCAGGGCACGGAAGGGAGGGCTTGCATACTTTCTCCATATTCATCTCATCACTGTTCACTCAGAGGAAAAAGAGATCTGCTTAAGGAATTGTGCATGCTAGTTCCTATTGTACAATGGGTTTTCCTTGGAGGTGTCCAAAGCAGAATCCAGTCTTGCTTAATTTGTGAAATCTGACATGATTACAGACTGGGGTTGATAAGGTTTGTGTTTAGGGAGTCTTGATGGCATCTCTGAAGATTGCAATTCTTCATCCACCTCTCTTTCCTGACAAGATTGTGTAAAAGTGGAATAAAAAATTGCTTTATTTTTCTTTTCCACATTAAGCAGAAAATGGCTTTCTTGAGAGCGTGCATTTGCACTGGACTCCAGAAAACAGCCCCCTGTGGAGCATGAAATGACACTGGGGAATATATTTTCCTTGACATACTGGGCATTTTTCATCTGTCTGAGGCAGCTCTCCACCATCCCGCCTCCCCCTTTTTTTTTTTTAAACAAAGTTATGCAGTACCTTATATCAGCACTCGTTCTTATATTCTCCTTAAAAAAGAAAATGAGCACCAACAGTACAGAGGGACAAATAATGCTTATTGTAATAAAACCACTACGGTCTCGAAGAACAAAGCACTATTTGTGAAATGGTATAAAAAAATACAATACTCAATGCCCAAAATTTCACATTTACTCATGAAGGTGTAAAATATTTCCTATAAACCTGCTGAAATTACATGAAATCTAATAGTTTGATGCCCAAGGCAGGGCTAATAAACTTTCCCTGCTTCAGCCCAACAATTCTGCTGCCTGAATAAGCAATACTCAACAAACTACCTCAGCTAAAGGGTCTCCTGAATATCAGATTCCTTTCTCCAACAAAATAACTCTCATTGAGGCCAATATTTATTCTGACTGGCATATATTTGTGTTCAAATCAGCAATTTGCTTCTTCAAATCTGAATCGATGTACAAGTGAATGGTCTTGGATTTTTATGATAGGGAAACTGCTTTCAAACCCCTCCGCTTTCTGCATTAACTTGATCTGTTCGGCTGCACAATAGATTGGTTAAGATGATTATTAGTGATATGACTAAAGTTATTCTGCCCACCATCATTACTCAATAGCGCATTCAGAGCAAGAGCTAGAAATAGCATGCTTAAAGAGTGGCTAAAATGGAACAAATGTTTAAAACTAGTATGTAGTTAAGGAACAAGGATATTCGTTGAAATACTTCTCAGTCAGAAACTGAGGGAAAAAGCTTGCTGTTTAGCAAATGTCATTTAAGATATTTCAGGAGCCAGTGTAGACTGGTGGTGGCATGAGAGCCATGGCAAGAGTAGTTGGTGACTTCTGTGGGGAGAATTGTCATTAGAGGGCACAACCTCATGGGCCTAAATCCCGCCTTGCTCTTGCCTCCTGTACCCCGCATTCAGAAGGCATAACCCCACGGGAAGCACAATGACTAAGGCATAGACTCAGTGAATACATCCAGAAGTGTTTTGTTAGAGTTGGTCTCAGTTTAGTACCTAAAAGTTTACGGATCTTGGTTTGAACCGTTTCGTTTTCTTTTTAACTGTTAGCCATGGTGTTATAAAAACAGGATCCAAGAAAATGTCTTCAGCTTGACTGAGAAGCTCATCACAAGTTTCTTCCGCCTTAATATTAAACTTTAAGGAAACTTTGTATTTGGCTCATTATTAGTAACTTAAAACTAAAAATATAAATATATCAATACTCTATTTAATAAATATCCAACATTTAGCAGTCCCAAAAGATTTAAAGTAATTCCAGGATAAGACTTGAAGAATTTTAAAATATAGGTTAGCCTATTAGACAAGATTTTGAACAGATTTTGACGAATTACATTTGGATTTAAAAAAATCAGGTATTCATTTATTTATGCCTTATGTTTCAGCTTTGGTCTTAAATCTATCTTAATGCTACAGAGAAGAAAAATATTTTAAGATGGATAAAGATGGGAGAGTAGGAGAGAAAACAAAACAGTTTATGAACTGTTCTCCATTTCCTACACCATAAAAGAAATGCACATTCTTCCTATTAAACCCTGTGGCACCCTGACGCGACTAGCACTTCAGTAGCATCTGGCAATGTCAGGTAGTTTCTTGAAGGCTCAGATCTTTTGGCTTCTAAAATAGTAACAAATAACCCAAACCAACATTTTTCTGAATCACCGCACCAGGCCAAAACAATCTCTAGAGGGACGCAGTTTTTTCAAGGGATTTTGTATGTATGACACTAGAGAAATGATGTGGCATCTGAATCACTAATGTACATCTGGTGGAAAGGTTCCTTCATTTGCCGTGTGCATTGTTTAAAAGTAAACACACAAAGAATTTGACAATTCTAATCTTCTGTTTATCTGAGAAACTGGACACCTATTCCTTATACTTAGAAAGAGATTTCCTGTCAGCATTCATGAATTTCTCTCTTGACCCTGAGCAGCGAGAGAAGCAGCCTGAGATATATTGCAAAGCCAAATGTTTAAAGTTTATATCAATATACACGTGGGACAAAGGTAATTTACTCAGTGAAGGAAGAACCCCCTGCTACATTTAATCATGCTCAAGTACATGGGAAAGTGCCCTTACGGCTGTTGTTTCTCCCTGCCTTTTTAACCCAACTATTGAGAAGCCCTTTTCTTCTCATGAAACACCTTCAACCCGAAGTCTAATTAAACTAGTAAAACACCATTAAACCTGGTGAGCAGACTTATCTCCAGTCACTACAGTTTGCAATTAGATTTTGGGTGAGGGTAAAGGAAATCAATGTTACGTACACCCCTTAATGAGAACATAAACACTTCCACATTAAAAGATTATTTTCTTAAAATCCCCAAAGGTAGGTGGGGGATTCACTTCACTTGTGAAAGAATAAAACATAGGAAAGAAAATAGCGGAAAAAAAAAAAACAAAAAAAACCCTCTTTAACTCATGTGAAAAAGGTATTTTCCTTTCTCCCATGGTGTCAAGAAAAGCCAGAAGGGGAGAGAACAAAACAGCATATATATGTGATTAAAGCAACATGGTCAGGGCAAAACTCAGAGAGCCAATTTGCCTCTTTTTAGAACCACAGGAACCAGGCTTGTTCCAGTGTATCGATACAGTAGATAATAAAGACTTAAATACATGACCAAGAAGTCCATGTCAGAGTCAAACACACTCTTCGGCTACTGCTCATCAGACCATCAATGACTACAAACAGGAATGTCTTGGTTGAGGGCAACGGGACTTCATGACCTCTGGTCATCTGAGAGCTTGGCTGATTGTATTCTCTACCCAGAAAGAGCAAGTGTATACTTTGGGGGGTTTGTAGAGGGAAAAGCAAAAGTGAAATATCTGTGGGAGACATTCTGCACAGCGATACAGACCATCACCTCTTCAGATTGGAAGCTGCATTATAAATGTCTGATATATCAGCAAGGAGTCTCACATGCAGCTGCGGATCTGCTGATACCACAGCCATCGCTGGAAATCACCGTAGTAAGCACTTTGTTGAAGAAACCTTCCCTTCCTCACGAAACTCAAGTATTGTGCAAAGCAAGAAAAAGGCTTCTCCTTCCAGCTATGTAATTTCTGCAGGATGACTCGCCAGTTTCTCCTCCAGTTCCCTGTTTGGACCAGCAACTCATCCCTTGTGACCACTAGCCTTATTTACATCTGCTTTTGAACTGCATTTGATTCACTTTGGTTTAAATCAGAATGAGGTATTTTCACTTTAGGTGTAGGAAATGACATGTCTTTATTCCTCCAGACATATGACTTTTAAAAATGTATAAGGTCAGTTTAAAAAGCATTCCTTGAGTGGGAATGACATCTCTGGTGCATCTGGTTTTTTGTTGGTTTTTTTGGGGGGATGGGGGGGTACAGCGCTGGTTTATTTAGGACTAACTTAAAAATGGTGAAAACAAAATTCCTTAAGAATATTATATGTAACAAGCCATTCACTTTTGCTGAAAGAGATTATATTCAGGGTTTTTCCCCTCCTCTTTTATATTTGACATGTTGTTTATAGACAATTTAACTGTTTCCCCAAAAACATAACTTAATTGGCAGTTTTCCTTCTGTGTGGGTTTATCATTCTTTTTTCAGAGGAAAAAAAATCTTTCCTCCCCCCCTTCCCTTTTTTTTTTTTTTTCTTAAATAAGGGGAAGTATTTTTCATCTTGCGAGTTACTCTACCCAGAGAGATCACCACCAATGCAAACACCCCTAATGATGTTAACAAGACTAGAAAAAAAGGGGTTGTTCACACGGAACATCTTATAATAAAATACCAAAATTAGATGTAGTCCTTCAAATCAATTGATTTCTTTTTAGTCAGTTAACAAGATTTCAATGCTGGTTGCCCTTTAAAAAGCACTTATTCATGAAGCCGTGCAACTTAGCCTTCACTAAAGCGCTAACATGCACGGCTTTCTTTTATTAATGTTGTGTGATTTAGGTTTTTTTCTACTTCACTAACATTTCAAGAGAAACAAAGTGATTGTCATGTGGTACATTCAGTCCTGGAACAGCAGCACAGCTGTTTATTCCCAGATTCCGAGCATTTTTGAGATCTACACAGCAGTCTGTATTTTCTCTGAAGGGAATTATACATCTTACCGTAAGAAGATATAGTTTCCATATTCAATTTGCCTACTGTACAATACTTGGCGGTAAGAACAACAAATTGACTGCTTTGCCCTCTTTCTATTGCCCTTTCTACCTCGAATTAATTCTTCTGGTGCAAGAAAAGAGGACAAAAAAGCCATGGCAGAGAATCACAAAATCACTCCATTTTGCATTTTAGAAAAATCAAAATGACCAAACATCTGCTTCACACACCCTCTACTGGAAAGCATCAAGTTTATCTCTCTGCTCCTGAATTAAATCATCTTATAAGGGGTGGTGGAAAAAAAACATGAATGTCTGAAAAGACATTCTGAAAAGACTGGTATCTATTCTATAAATCATTGTCTTGCACTTAGGTGGAGGAAAAAATTTAAGTACGAAACTATTTATTTCAACAAAGGTGGGAAATGTGCATCTGACTTCTTTGACTATGAAGCAGCAAAAAAGGATTCTATTCAAAATTCTGTGGCCCCTTGCCTTTAAGATTAGATCAGACCTGATAGGTTTCTCCCAGAAAAGTGCAAGTGGCACTTCTCAGCAAGTAAAAATAGGGACTGCCATGAACAGACTTAGCCGTGACACACACAAACAGCAAGTAACCTGACTTATTTTCCCCAGAGGTGAGAAAAAAGGTCTTTAAACTTGACTTAAATATCTATAAATTAAATCTGTCCATTTTGTGTAATTCAGTATGCTGGTACACAGCTGCTCTGCAGTTGTAAGTGACCACAGCTAGAAAGTCTCTTTGTTTACCCAGTGCAAAATTTTGTTCTGCAAACAGATCTTTTCCATCATTAATCTATTAAATATCTATTGAATATGGGCAGTAACCTCCATGTAGTCAGACAGAGTATCTTAACTCAGCGGTGGGCAGGGTTGCTCTTTAAGGAAAGGGTGAGAACTTCCTTTCTTCAGAAACAAATTCTGTACTACATTTTTGAAGCTAGGCACTCATTTTCATTACAGTAAAAGAAAAAAAAAAAGATTAAATGATCTAAATAAAGATGGATTTACTACCGCTGCTTTAAAATCTACATCCCAAGGAACTAGCTGGAGAACCTTCACACATTCTTTTCCTCACACAGCAATACCAAGAGATTCTGTCCCGAAAAGACTGAGAAGACAATTCTATCAAACTTCAATCTATAATTAATTCTTTTACTTTTCTACTCCCAAATACAGTATTAAGATAAACAGCCTGATTTGGTACCAAGCATTGTTCATCATATGCTCTCCTTGATGATGCTAGAGCTTTCACAATTCTGTTTGACCTGCATAATGTACTGTATGTGGGGCAGTGAATTACATTCCTTTCTAAGAGTGTGCTGAATTACAATTTCTTTCCCAGGACTCAGAAGTGAATAATTGCACCTGTCCTCCTTAAGCAGACAAAAGACATAAAGTAGTGGGCAAATGGAAAGAAAGATTTAAAAAGAAAATCACTTTATAGTTTGCTAGGAAAACAACTCAATCCAAGCTTTCACCCAGCTGTACACAATATGAGGATTTCTACTAGTGCAGCTTCTGAAGAAAGGGAAGTTTTCAATCAAAGAAAGACTACCCTGATAACAAAGTAAAAAATGAGATGCTTTCTAGAAGTTTTAAAGAGCCTACTTTTAAAATAAATCATTGGCAATACAAAAAACCCCAGCTGCACATCTAAGTGTTTGTGGGCAAACTTTCTCATTTACATGATACAAGTGAAGAAATAAAGTAAGACTGAGGGACAAATAAAGCTACATGGCTTTTCCAAGACCGCTCAGAGACGCAGTAGTAGAACCTAGGATAGAGCAGAAGTGAACATGTTGGGACAGACCACAACCTAAGTCTCCTGACACCCTTCACACTGTTTCGTAGAATCACAGAATCATTTAGGTTGGACAAGACCTTTAAGATCATTGAGTCCAACCGCAGAGAGTTTGCAACCGTGCTGAACATAAAGGCTGAGTTTTGCTCTTACTGACTGCAAATGCTTGGCAGAGAGATGCGCAGCAGCTCTGGTTTCATCAGAGCCATGCTGGCAGACACCCATGGGAAGGTTACCAGGGCAGAAGGACAGAGTCTCCACAGAGCATTTGCCTTCGGTGCCGGGAGATTCTGAGCACCTGACCACGCCAAAGGACTAAGGCTTAAAAAGATGAGAAAAAAAGCGCGAAAGGTGAAAATACTGTAGAGAAACTCCGCAAAGATCTTTGCAGTATTTCCAGGCTCTTTTAAATGTTTTCCTCTTGCATGGAAGCTGCCTGTATACCCGCAGAAAATAGATATTTGCACATGCGTGGACCAAATGGGAAATATTCGGCTCCTTGTGGAATCTCTTTGGCAAAATCCAGGCAGTCCATCTTGCAGCTACAAAGAGGAACACCATAGAAAACGATACTAAAGTATTGTCAGCCCCCAAATAAAATAAAAGCAAAGAAACAAAGGAGTGATGCCTTGGGGGAAGGTGGCCTTGCAGGAAGCATGCCTCTTTTTCCCAAAAGCGCAAATGTCTGTATTTAACACCCTCAATGAGAACCTGACACAGCACAGAAGGGAGACATTGGATAAAAGCAAAGAACATAACTAACCATACCTGCTTTCAGCTAGAAGTTTTGGTCTTCAGGAAATACCTCCATCACCTTATAGTTACAGGGTTTAGAACAAAATTAAACACTGCCTAGTTATATACTTGGAAAAATACAGAAAAACAGCCTGGTTTGACAGATAAGGCACCAACTTGGAATTAAAGAACACCAAAGCCTACTGTCATTCTTCTCCTTCATCAGCTGCCTGACCTTGGGTAGGATCCCTTCTCTCACTGCCCTGCTTCCCTTCCTATTTTCTGTAGGAAATCTATTTACATGCTTTGGGAGAGGGACCTTCTTTTACAGTATGTTGGTACAATTCTGAGGTCAATATAGTCCTTATCCAGGAAAAAGTCAACAGAGCACTGTGATGAGTTGTGCCCTGAGCAGCAGGAAAAAAAAAAAAAAAGCCTGGTTTCTTGTGGATTTCTGTTTTCCCTCTCAAAAACTCCCGCTCCCTCCTTCCTGTGTCCTGTGGGAACACCTTCCACACAATGCTTCCAGTCTTCCCAACAGGGAGTAAGTCCTCGCACAGTAACCTTCATCTTGAAACTGGCCAAAAGTAGAGAAACAACTGGAAAACAGGCCCAAGACAGACACACAGATCACATTATCTCCCAAGGTGTTTCCTTTAAAGGAAACCCAGCTAATAAAAGCAACAGCAAACATTTCAACAAAGGTGACAAAGATCAAAATTCAGATTGCTTAGCGGATTAAGCATGGCCATTCAAGGAACTCTAGGATTTTGATCTTTTTTTAGATCATGTGCTCTCAACAAAGTGTCTAAATCGCTGGTGGAACACATGCCAGAAAACAGCAAGGGACAAATGATCTTCGGTCAACATTTGGGTTTCCAGTAAAGCAACATCTGAAATTTGTTAAGGGTAAAAAACATGAAATTTCATCAAAAGAACATTTCGATTTTGACAATTCAGTATTTCCCACAGACGTGCAGTTCTTCCAGCTCACTTTGTAAACAGAAGTCGCTGTTGACACTGCTGTTGAATATCATTTCATTTGCAAGGCTGGTGTAAATAAAACCTCAAGGCAAGGAGGTAGGTCTATGTGCAAAAGGAAAATTTTCATTCCCTATGCCTTCACTAAATTGGGTGAACTTATATTAAATTAATACCCCCAATTAAAATTAAGAGAGAAGAGAAGAGAACGACTCCATCAGCAAAATTATTCGAAGCACTATTTGTTCAGACTAGTCCAAGGCTCTTCACCCTTGGGGGCTGCAATAGAACAAGGAAGTCTCCTGAGCCTGTTAATTATTCAAAATGAAAGCAAGACTGTTGCTGGTCTTTTGAAATAATCAATCTTTCAAAAAGTGTCAGGTGTACCCAAAACATGTGACAAGTTGGCAGTTTGTGGCATCTACTCTCGAGTCCTAATACCGGGATTTTCTCTGGAGCCTGGAAGAACTCGTCACCTTTACTAACAAATCCTAAAGACAACCTGTCTGGCTCACTGAAAATGAGATGGAGAAGCTAAATTAGAACCACGGACCTCCTATTTACTAAATTAAAGTAGAAAACCAAAACCAAAATAAACATTAGAAGCATGCATATACATATATATAGACACACACACATATATGAATGTAGACACAAATACATGTAGAGATATGTATAGGTAGATATATATCTGTAGCTGTAAATTATAGACATTTACTGACATCTGTATTTACCGCCTCCTACAAGTCTATTTTACAGGCTAAATTTAGGGATTTTTCTTCCTTCGTTTCCAAAAAAAAAAAAAGAAAAAGAAAAAGAAAAAAGGCAGCATCCTGTTTTTATTTTTCAAGTCTATTCAAAAATACCTTCTTTCTGCCACTTCAGTACGCAAGAGTAAAAATGTATAATCAGCAAGAAAATTCCTATACAGTTTGTTTGTAAACAAAAAGTTCCCATCTCCGAAATGGTTGACTTTATTAGCTCTAGGAGGTGGTGAGAAACTTTTCAGCAGTACATATTTTACCAATACTGTGGATATATATCTCCATGTATTTTTTTGTCATTTCAAAGATTCCAATTATATCTTCCACAAAGAAATCTTTCTTATTGAAAATAAGTGCCCAAGAGTTACATAGAGAGGATTTTTTCCAATCTTGTTAATATCAATAATTCAGAAAAAAATATTTTGTTCTGTGGTTTTTGTGGAAAATTTGAATTTTTTCTCCTAAAATACAAGCTAGAGACAAACCTATAAAAGACATCAACAAATATCAATCCACAAAATTCTTTAATTAATCTGTTCAGAAACAACAACAAGACGTAATATATGTGATGTGTAAATGAGTAGTGGATACAGGAAAAAACAACATTCAAACAACACTCATACATAAAAATCAGAATTCTGAAACCAGATGTCTCCAAACTCAAATTTAGGTGGAACTTCTCCATTTCCCCAAACTTCTGAAAAAATATTTGTTGCAAGTCAGTTGAAACATTTTGCATTATCAGTGCTCTCCACTCTGAGAGGCCCTGCCACTTCTGACCAGGGCAATCAACTTCCAACTGTAATCGCCATCCACCAAACGTCCTCCAGAAAGGAAGACCTCACCTCGTCAACCTGAACCACCCACGGGCAGTGGTCTTTCATACACTGCACATTAGCCCTGCCGGGTCTGGCGGGCTGCATCCGCAGCAGGATGCTCCTTTGCAGGAGCCAAGCAGAGCCATAGACAGCATTTAACATAATTATCACAGCATCACACGTATGTATTTTTAAATAAAACTACTCTTTGAGGTAAAATACAGTAAACTACTTTGGCTAAAGTCCTATATTACTGCTGACTTTTCCCCACAATCTTTCACAGAAGTTCAGTTTCAAAGCTTAATACACAAAACAAATATGCTGGATACCTCAAAGCCTGAATGTAAAACACATCCGTGGATTTTGTGATTTTTTTTTTCTTTTTTAAAGACCTGGCCAAGTTTTAATGGGCTGTCACACACGACTGATTATGAAAGAGCTACAATGAACTGAGCTGATAAGCTGATCTGATCGGAATTAACTGCATGTGATTGCTGCTTTGAAAAGCTGGCCTAAAGAGGCAGCATTGAAAGCAATCTCACAAGTCACTGGTACCGCTTGCCTCAGCTATAAGTAAGCACAGATGGTGAGAAAAGTTAATTAAGAGACATATTTGTTTGGGGGTTTGAAATTTCCACCCTCTCTTCTCCAAAGAAGCCAAGCCACAGTGAAAATGTGTTTTACGTTTGCGGCCTAATAAGTTCATGTTTTTGAGGCTCTGTTCCTGTAGATGGAGGTAATAGATAAACAGAATAAATAATTTATGTCAGCAGTTAGCATATGGATTTGCACTTGATCACCAAGCTACTCATTGCACCTGATAGCTACAACATCTTGTCAATTAAAAATATTCCTTTCTCCACAATTCTTCATTTACTTGCCTCCTACCCGGCACAGCTTTTCTCTTATACCACAACTGACACCCAGCAAAGGAGATGTCATCCTTTTCATTCTCACTTTAATGACTGCCTCTTTCATTTGCTCCCTGACTTCGTCTTGCAGTACTTCATAAGGAACATATCAGCAATTACAAAAAATAGCTTCTGGTGATAAACCCTTTTTGTCCTCCTGGTTGGGAACTCTCTTTCCCGCCTCTCTCCAGCCCACGCTTGAGCTTTCCCCGGATTAACTAATGGGCTTCTGAAGCTGGGGCTATGACAGCGCTCTGTCAAGTGATCACCATGTTTAGAGGATCAAAATACATCCCTCATGCTTTATATACTGTAAGATTGTGACCAAAGTGTCATATAGCAGACATTTTGCTTGGTGGTCCTTCAACAGTCTATGATTCTTTGGACCCATTTCCATTTTTTTCACCTCGGCTATTACAATGACAACGGCCAGTAGCACCGAAGAAATACTGGCTGCAGAATGGTAGGGAACAATCTCACATGAAAGGCGCTTGAAGGTAAGAAAGGCTTAACGCTAAGAACAGCGAAAACTGAGATTTCAGAACTTCACGTGAAATTGAGAGGTTCTTAGAGAGACATTTCCAATTCATGCCTACTGTACTATTTATTTCCTTTCCCATCATTGCTGATTATAAGGATGTGCGTGTGTGAAAGGAAGTTTCCTCGTCTCTAATCAGACCAGCTCTATTCCATGAATCCACAATCCACTGTTCGTGACATTACAAAATGAATCAGGCAGGAGGCTCAAGCCAGATCAGAAAGCGCCAGCTTCTGTTTAAACAGCTCTCTTGGAAATTAGTGATGATAGAGGACAGTGTTATACTGCGTAAGCAATTAACTCTTAGCACTGTCTCATTCTCTAAAAAGAGGTGCAATAGAATTACTCACTGGAAAGATCTTGACATAAAAGAAATAATAAATTCGAGTGCTGATCTGTTCTACTTATATTTCTAGAGAAATAGAGGCCTGTTTTGAATAGGATGCGCACGCTCTATGTATTGAACACTCCCTGGATTTAAGGAAAGTTGCTTCTTAAAACATTATCTTTGCGTTATAGCGTATGGACACATCATTTATGGTCGATCTTAAGAATTTGGCATGTATCAGTATATTGCTTTTGTCAGTCTTACTTCTGTGCTATAGAACCCATTGTGAGTAGGATATTACACTTAAAAGAATGTGTTCCCTAACTAGGTTTACATTTCAGATGACGGGATCACAGCAGAAGACTAGAGATTGACACCCAAGACCAGCCCTGCGTTGAGAACCTTCCTATGTCATTCTGCAAGGATTTTAGCCAAAGACTTGATCTGCGGACATAAAGAAATATATATACAAAATAATAATTTTGTCATTAGAAAGATATATGTATACATACAAATTAATAATTGCATCTCACATTCCCAGGTGGTCCCTAAACATTGTATTATCTAATCACATAAAAATGGAAGGTTTTCTAATTTTAGAAATGTATACAAAGTAAGTTGTTACAAAAGTCAATCACTGAGAGCTCGGTACAGATGTTAATCCAATTTGTTTGGTAATGATCAAAACAGTCAGTTTACATAAAGCATTACAGCTGCGCAATATTGCAGCCCTGCAGTTCTGTCATCAGCAATGAGGACTACCTACCTGCCACTGGAAATTTTTCCGATGGACTCTGCATAGTCATGCTGACAGTGACTAAGACCTTCCATTAGTGTTGCCCACAGTGACAGCCTTGCTCCCTTTCTGCTTTTCTGTCCAAGGATTGTCAGCGGGAAAGTGTAGAAGGAGCTATAGCTCCTTCTACTGGGTCTTAAGATTCCTAAGATTAAAGATTTGAGATCAGGGGCTCAGAGAAGTGAGCGAAAGAAGGCCAGCAGCACCTCATAGAACTCTGCCTCACTTTTTTTTTTTAATTCTGCTTTGCACGTTCCCACTAACAGCATAATTTCAGAAGCAATCACGCATTTAAAGAAGTTAGCAGAAAGAAGTCCATGGAGAGACTGTTGGAATGGGGACAGAAGTACTGCTCAGCAAACTGATTGTCTGATCCACATATGACATCTCAGATGTAACAGCTTGTAAACATTATCTGTAGAGCTCCAAATAATAACTTTACAGATTTAACCAATCATGCTTTGAAGGCTGTCACTGATCTAGTGGAGCATGACCAAATCCCGTTAGAGTGCAGAAGAGATTCTAGCGGAAAGTCTTACATATGCTGAATTGCATATCTAGATAAGGCATGCAAAGACATCACATATGCTACAGTGATGTATACACATGAAGAAATTAATACATGCGACTACAGTCATCGTCCCGTGGGCCTACAACAAAGGTTTTAAACCCTGCAGGGTAACTCAGTCTGCAGCAGTACTGCGTGCTTCATCAAAGAGTATCACATCGCCAAATTCCTTCGTAAGTGAGGACCGACTTCTCCAGAAGTGAGCGTGGCAGGTATCTGTGACTGCTACATGAATATTCAAGAAAGACATAAGAGACTCCCTTACAATTTCAACTGAAATAGTCAAAAGCAGATGAGATCTGTGTTTTGTTTGCCCACTTTACACATGTGCATCTTTAAAATTACAGCACAATCTAAACAGTCATTTGTTAGAGTTAATTCACTGGACAAGATTTCCTAAGATCTGCTGAAATTCTATCGTCCTTCCAGCAAAATGTGGAGAAAGAGAAATTAATCTTTGAGTCTTTGAGCCACTGGAAAAAGCACAGGTAGGAAACCTGCACAGATGTGAAAGTGCTCAAAGGACTGTTCCTATCTTGCCCAGTGGGGATAATCAGAATTACTTTGACTATTGTCTTCCTTTTTACCTTCCCTGTGTGAAGAAAGTTCAAGAGAAAAGCATGTTAGATAGCTAGGTGTCTCCTCCTATTCTGAGCACTACATGCTATATTTTTCTGGCTGCAAGCCTCTGCATGTGAATGCCAGGGAAACTTCTGGCCCCAAATATCAAAAACAAGTCATCATATACTTTGTAAGGGCCATCCAGCACATTATCACTCATATTAGTATACATAGATCCCACAGGGTATCCTGCCTCCCGGTATAGCTAGGAGAAGTTAGCAACTTCTTGTTTGTTCAAAAACTGCATCGAACTGTTGACTGGGATGATACGCAGTCTTTTTTTCCCTCAGATAACTCCAAGAGCTAAAAAATTACTCTGTTTGAACAAACTTCCTGTTCTTTTCTTTCCTAGGGTGGAAAGACTGCTTTTAATCAACGATTGCGGCACTATGGAAGAGAGATGCAGAGTGTGCTCTCAGATGAAATAAAATAAAAACCCCACCTTTGGCGCAGAGATATTTCTCAGGATCAGCCAGAGTCATAAGGGTCTCTTAACACTGCACTTTGTATTATTCATTCATTTGGAAAAGAAATGAATTAGAGGAAATTTTTTTTTGGAGTTACATTTGGCCCAATTAACATGAATCTTTTTTGTCTCCTTCAGCTTTTCTCCAAACAGTAGAGAAATCCAAAGCTTTTCTCTTGGCTCTTTCTCCAGGGACTAATATCTTTAAGTACTTCAAGGCCAGATCCAACTCCCTGACATTTGTCTGCCTTGAACTTGCAAAGCGCTCGTAAGTTTGTTAGCCTCTAAAGTGTCAAGAAACTACAGTGATCTTTAGACATGTTCCATGTGGGAGGTTTTGCAGAAACAGCTTCATACAGCAATAAAACCTACAGCTTGTTCTGGTGAACCTGTGCTAGATGAGGGCAAATAAAATCCTCTGAAGTACAGTAGATACCCAGTTGAGCATGTTACGCTGGGAGGATTCACAAATAAAGGAGCTCCTCCGTATCCGCCTTTTATCATTGTCATCTGCCATAAAAGTGTTGGTTTGAGCCCAGATTAAACAAATCTCAGTTAGAAACGGGAACCAGACTAACACTAACTTTACCATATACACTGCAACAGATATTCAAGCAAATTATTAAGGGACTGTTTTCTCTTGGAAACTTGACCTTCATCTGATGCTGCAGGAGGGAGGAGCTGAGTTTGCTGGAGTGCCTTGCCCGGGCCCCACTTACGGCCTCACCCTCAGAGCGTGCAGAAGTAAGGAAGGTATAGAAAAAGTATGTGACCACAGCGGTAGGCACTGCAATGGCAGCTAACCTCTTACAGCTTCTTACCATCAGCCTAGGAAATCAGTCCAGTCATCTGCTGGGTAGCAAGCGCTGCAGCAGAGCTCCTCAGATGAGCAGGAGCCAAGAAATGTGCCAAGCTTTCAACACAGTTGAACCCAGGGACGCTGAGGGCAGGACTAACGGAAAACTCTGTGCAAAGGTTTATACAACTCTGGCTATTCTGAAATCAATACTTTCAAGCAATCAGCTGAATCAACTTCCAGACTGAAGTATGGTTTCCAAGGACTACATATTAAGGTGCTCAATGAAAACAAATAGTGTACAGGTAAAGCAATTCTAGTTGAGGTATCATCAACTTTGGTCTAAACAAAGGAAAGAGGAAATGTGGAATTAGCCTGAAAAAGACTCCCGTGCCTTGACTGACATTTTAATTCATATGGGTACAAAGACATCTCCATTTTTAAACCATCTTACAGGGAGTATACCATTCTTCTTGTACACTCTTTTCCTTAGTAGAGTCAAAGCTTGACTCACAGAGAGGGTAGTGTTTATTCCTAACGATCAAAGTTAAGGAGCAGTTAATGACTTGAATACCCACAGTTTAAGTTAAATTAAGCTGTACAGGGACTTTTTTTGAGCCATCATTCTAAATGAGGAAAATATTGGTGCCCTTCCAATGCCAAACACCGTTTTTTCCTTAACAACAGTTTTTATCATTTTCAATGACACTGTAATGGAATTGAGCAAACAGCAGAATCCATAGAGATGTTTAATTCATTCTGAGATCTCACCACCTCAGAAAAGAGATAAGATTTTACAAATTTATTCCCCTCCTTTATTTCAATTACCATTTTAATGCTTAAGACAATTCCTAACCCAAACTTCTGGCCAAAAGGCTGTTGGCAGGTAAGACAGCAGATCTAAATCAAATCCCAAAGATCTTGCAATAAGATCGCATAGCACAATTTCTCCTCTGTAGTAAAAGCTGCACTTTCCCCTATTTTCCTGCTGGAATTCACTATAGGATGGCAAAACTTCATTACATACACATGACAGGATGTTAAGCTAGTGTGTCCTTTAAGAAGTTCTAACAATATCCAAAGTGAAGTTCAAATCCAAACATTCAAACAGGAAAGCGTAGAGTGGGAAAAAAGGGAGATTGCTTACACTAACGAGGTCTTCCCCAGTTAACTCTCTCCGAGTCTTTCAAAACAAGAAACTAAAAGAATTAAAGGGCTCTGCTATAAGCAGCCTGCTACACCAATATGACAAAAACCACCATCAGCCTTCAGTTGTGACCCTTTCATGGTTGTCAAATCAAAACACACAACAGTGAGCCCCCCTCCGCGTTCGTTTTGGCCACCAGTTCACGCAAATTACGGAAGACTTTGCTTAGCAACAAGACTGTGTGTTCACTACTGATCATATTAATGATAAAGTGCTGAATGTTAACAAATCTAATGATGAGAAGAGATGCTCTCCTTCACTGGCTCATCCATACAATTTAAAATCTCTGAACTAGAAAGAACAATTCATTCATCTAACACACTCACTAGAAACAGAAAAGAAGCTATCAATAACACTGCTTTCTAGCCCACATCCCTGACACTGAAACCCAGGCGCACAACAGTAATTTCATGCGAGGAGAAGGATTGCTAAATGTACAAAAACATATGTATTCCTACGGAGCCATGAAACTTTCACATTTACTTATGTCTTAGACTATTTCTAGTGTTTTCTGGAGTTAGGCTTAGTACACCTGAGCTGTCCTGACTGCGGTGGGACACAAAGAGCACTGGCAAAGTGCGCTGAACCGTCAGCCCCTGAGCACCTCCACCTCCCAGGGGATCATACAGCTCATTCAGGTAACTGCAGAAAAGGTTATAATTACTTACAGCAGGATGTCCAGCACAGTAGGTGTAGCTCGCATGAGACTGGTAGTGCAAGCTTGCTCTTGGAAAGGTGTACGTATTCCAAGCAGGTTGGCTGCTATTCCACTGGGAGCTAAAGCCAGGGCTCATGGTCACTCTTGATTTACTGTTTTGGTACGTTCTCACTGTGGAGCTGGACTATCAAAAAAGAAAGAAACGCAATGTAAAAATAGCTTTTAGGGTAGAACACAAACAACGCAGCTACATATCATCATTGTGCATATGCATACTGCCACACAGTCTGGAATAAACTTGAATATTCCCTGTAAGGAAATGGGAAAAGCAAAAAAATTGATTCCTTCAAAGATATTGGTGAAACAGCTATGTCGCTGTAATGCCCAGCAGAAAGGCTGATGACTGTTAATGGGCAATGGATAAGTGACAGAGAGAAGAGGATGCTCTAAAAATGTGTAGAGGGTGAAATCCTGCAAGATTAATAGTTGAAACTTCCATATTTATTTATTATAATGCACAAAATATTGACATTTATTGAGCTCCTGATCAGCTAGGTCCATTTTACAGTAAATGGCAGCTTGGGGCAAACGTTCAGAAAGATTTCTTGAAGTCTTGAAATCCCATCTAGTGGCTAGGTAAGGCCAAGCTGTCACAAAGCTACCCCTACATTTCAAATGTGTAACCTTCTAAATAGACTATGAAACTTCATGTTATTTTTTAATTACTTAAAACGTGGAAGAAAAAAAAAAACAAACACAAAGTCTTAATTTTTTTTTTAAGTTAATTCAATAACTTCATCTGAAAGTAACCTAGACTACGGATGTGTAATTCGTTTTCATTCTTTCTGGCTTTCTCTCATTTTACTTTATTTTAACTGCAGTTATCTACTTCTAGTCCTCATTTTATAAAAAATATTCCTAATAAATCCTTGCACTGCTAGGAGTGGTTTATTAGCACAGGCACTTTCAAAAAGAGTAGAAGATGCATTAGAAGTGGATGCATTTTTAGCAGATATTTAGGTTGGTCTTCAAAGAAATGCAAATGTACTTTTTCCTCCATAGTCTGTTCTGCATTTGGGGTTTGTTTGCCTTCTGTTTACTGGCAAAGATGTTCTCAATATCCCATGCAAATTTACATCAGCTAATTGTAATTATTATAAACCTGAAACTGTTCTTTTTAAAGCATTAAAATCACAGTGACCTTAGTAATACAGTGAAAGCTTGGGAAATAGGAACACAAATAGTATTTCTTAGAAATGTTTTAAAATGTCCTTGTTAGCAAATTGATGCTATCAATTTCAAAAGCTATATTGAAGAATGATGCTTCACTTATTTTTACCCCCCCTCTCAAAGACAACTTTTATACACGGTATACGTAGCATTAACCAAGTATCAGTATAGGCCACCATCGAACAAGGTGTTTCACAAGGTCCAAGACCATCCTTACCCCAAAGTGCTTACGAGATAAATGAGAAGGTCAGGGAAAGGATGGAAGAGCAGAGTTTGACGCAGAAGCAGAGAAAACAGCTTTGTAAACATGACTTTCAGTTTCATTTCAGTGCTTCAGCTCAGTTTCATTGGGAGAGGATTAGTGAAATGGAAGGAAAAGGGGACAGAGAGAACACGTACAAAAAGGATTCAAGGACACATTCTAGCTATAAAAATATATACCCTTTGCAATTTTTCATACTGTATTTAGATGAGCTGGTTGGAGAAACTACAGGCCATGCCGGCATGGGCTGAACATGCCCTGTTTATCGGATTTAATTTTCAAAAGTTTAGTAGGCAAAGTTTGCCTCAGTTGCCAATTGCTGTACAAACTTTAAGTTCAAGAAAAGGCCACACGACTTCCTGCATGTGTTTATTTCCTGCGCCGCCGATTAGGAAGCCTGAAAAGAGCAGTTTCCGCTCACCAGCTCTCAATATCTCGACAGATTCGCCTCCCGCCCCCACCCCTGAGCGAAGGGTTCCTGCAGTGTGATTTCTAAAGATTTAACTTACGACTAGCTGAACACAAAGCATATGAATGAACACTAAAACCCACACTAAACTCTCATTAGTCACTGTGTGTGACAAGTGGTTACTTTGTTCTTACAAAAGGCTTTAGGGGAAAAAAATTCTGCCCCTACAGTTAAAGGGGCTTATTTGAAATAAATCTTTTTGTATGAATTTAAATCATGACAAATCAAAGGAAAGAGGCTATGGCTACAGCTAGAAAAAAACTGAAGGGTTTTAATGTGGTTTTTTTTTTTTTTTTTTTTTTTTCCCTTCCCCTTTTTTTTGTTCCCGTCCCCGTTGACCCTCTTGCCCTGAGGAGCAGAAACTGCATTTTCTTTCCTTTGACGTGTTACTTATCTTTCAGATCGCTCCTCAAAGACAAATCCCTCTTTCTGGGTCCTAGTAGACTTGCTTCTACATGAGAGATAAAGGCTAGGTTTTGTTTTGGACAGATCAAGTAGGTTTTTAGCCACAATGTACTTCGTATACATTTCTCCCCTTTATAAACATCAGGTATTCAAGTGTGGCTGCTCATTAACTCTTCTTGAGGAGTTAATCCCCGGCTGAATGTTCTGTGAATGCTGAGGTGCTGTATCCTACCAATAGCTTCGCTCCTTCCTATTATTTCTGATGGGTCGGCATTGTACGGACCAGTGGAAAAATATCTGTGGCTGATGGGATATGAAGATGCATTGTCAGCTGTGATAATTGTTGACTGATTATTTTCACTATGGCAGTGAACTCGGCTACAGTAAGGAGAGACATGCTATTAGCACTATACAGACATGCACAATACCTGTTCCTGGATTAGAAAACAGGAGGAAAAATAGGCCCGTCTTTTAAACAGCCTGCCTCAGATGCTGAGCGACCTTCTGCCTGTCGACTGAGTTTTGTTTTGTGCGCTCCACAAAACGCCTTCCCGTATCCGCCACTGTGCTGGAGGCACGGTTCAGCCCCGGCGCTAAATCCAGGCACAGAGATGAGCCCCCCTGCCCCGCTTCTGCTCCTCCACCCAGCTCCCACCTCACGGGGGACACAGTAGAATCAGTGAGCCATTGTCCTGGTTTGGCTAAAACAGGGCTATTTTCTCTTTTCAGGAGTTTTCTTTTCCATCGACTGTCGAGGGTGGGCAGAGGCGGGAAGCGAGACCCCTGGTACCCTGCTCCCCTCAGGGAGGCCGGGCGGCCATGGGAGGAGATCCCTCTGTGCTGAACGGCTTTGTAGGGGGGCTACTATTTCTGACCCGAGAAAAGCTTCTCTCTTTCTGCTGGCTTACCTCCAGAAAAAAACAAACCAAAACAAAACACAAGTTAACACACGAAGACAGTCCCAGGATAATTGGCTTTGAAATCTTGAAGCTATCCAGGTTGTCAGGCAGAGAAGAGAGACATCTGCACCGCCAGCCACCAAGTCCCAAGCCTGGTCACCTCACAGCTCTGACAGGGTGGTCGGGGAGCTAAGACGTCAGATCAGAGACCCCAAAAGTCGATATGTTAAATTCCAGATGTCCTCTGAACAACACAATGCTGCACATCTCTACAGCCTTCCCGGCTCAGTGCAGAGGCGCCTGCAGGAAAGACACTGGGGCAACTGGGAGAGCTGGGAGGGAAAAACGGTGCACTGGGGGCAGGTGCCCAGGCGCTGGCAGAGCAGGGTGCGGGGCGGGCTCTGTGAGGAGAGGCCGGGGC
>NW_009617069.1:0-18131 GCF_000690535.1 Cariama cristata
CGGCAAAAGGGAGGCGATGCTGACGTCGGGTGGCAGCGCGGAGGTGAGGCCTGGGGAAGGTCGGTCCGTGGTCTGTGTCTCACCGCGGGCCCGGCTGCGGAACTGCATGGAGCGTAGTTTGCCTGGAGGTGCTGCGGGATACGCTGGGGCGCTGCCGAGGCCGATTTAGGGAGTACAGGCCAAGGAAGTCACGCCTGGGTTGCTTTGTTTCAGAAGGGCGGTCTCGAGGAACATAAAGGTCCGATGATTTGCGAGGGGGACGTTTTCTGCTACGTGTCCTTAGACCTGCCGTGGCTTAGACTGGCAATAACATTTTGCATTTTTTTTTTCCCTTTTTTTGGTAACGCGTTCGTTTTAGCCCGTCAGTTTCACCAATCTGTTTGAGGCAGGAACCGGAGTGAACGCACCCGCAGATGCCTTCGGTCAGTCTCCAGCGCACTTGGCTGCTTGCGGCGGCGAAGCTTTTTTCCTACTTTGGCAACTGCAGACAGGAGCAAATTTGAACCAACAGGTAAAAATAGAGTTTTGTTTCTCCCACTTCTCATCTGGCACGTCAGTAATTCAGTTTATATTATTTACACAGTTTTTATCTAAGAGAGGTTTTATGTACACAGTTGTAACCCATGAGGTATCTGGGGTTGCTTACTTTAGAGTAACTTTATTCTAGCACGAAGCAGAAATCCTGTGTATATTGTGTTAGTGATTTCATATGCTATGTATAATGCGATTTTCACACTTAAAGTGCTGCACACAGATGTCAAAAGAACTTAACTGGTTTACACAAATGAGTATTCCTTTTTCCTCTGAAATTTTGCCCCTACTTCCAGTAAACATAAGGATTCTTCCTCTAGCTACAAAGTTTTAATTTGCTTATCCCTCCGAGCTGGTAGCAGCAAGCTGTTGGTCATGGCAACCCCTGTACGGTGCTGAAAGATGCTGTTAATCAGTGTACAGAGCGTATTCCGTGTAAATAACCTTTCAGAAGGTAAAGGTTAAACAACCAGTATTGCATGGGACAGATTTTCTACTTTGCTGTGACGAATACACTAAACATTTAATGGCAGTTACTGAGTATGCTTTACTAGCTATATTCCTTTAATCTCTCTCCACTCACAACAGACTGGTGTAGAGAGTAACGCTCCGTAAACAGCCATGGTGGAGACCAAGATAGCTTCATCCTCTTCCCCTTCCTTCAAATGACTGCTCTATATAAATTGTGTTTTAGGATTGCCTTGGAGAAGCCCCGATTCACAAAGCAGCAAAAGTTGGGAGTTTGGAATGTCTTGCTCTCCTTGTTGCTGGCGATGCCAAAATTGAGTAAGTTGAGCTACTTAGGCATTTCAGTAACGGCGGCAAAAGATACGTCTATTTTACACAGTACTTTTTCCTGTTCAGAGCGTGCATGCTAAGACTTAATATAGCATGATTACAGTCATAACAGCAGTATTAAAACCAGGCATAGCCATAAACACCAAAGGAGCATAGACCATATGCTATTGTGTAGTTCCACGTTAAAGACCTCTATGGTAACTGCCAAGAGAATATTCCTGATCATAAGTTCTCCTTGTCAGTTTTCCGTTCTGACTAACGCTGTGCTCATCTTCCTCTTGCCTTTCTGATACGCTAAGCCAGTCATAGTCTGATGACAAATTTATTTTAAAATAATTATTCCCTGTTGCATTTAGTACCAGCCCTCTGTATGAGTAGAGCCCCACGCTATCCTTGACAAGCTGTCTTGGTATTGATTCTCTGTACTTATTTTTATATCTCTGTCTAAAGTTAGCACTTAATCTTGATCGGTGCTTGCTCATAATATATATTCCAATTTAATTGAACGGTTATTGTTAATTCTGTGTTCTAGCTTGTGCAACAAGAGCGGACAAACAGCAGCAGACCTTGCACTGGCTTATGGCTTTCTAGAATGTGCCAAGTTCCTCACAACAATTCAGCACACCCAGACAATGAAACTGAGAGGACAGGCTGGTTACTCACTGAGTGACAATCGGGGCTTGCTGAGAGAGGATCCAGCTGCACAGAAACAAGAAAGTGAAGCCAGCAGATCCATAAGCAGGAAGAGGAGAAGATCAGATGGTGTGTAATATTACTGGTTTACTACACTTCAGAATATTTCCCTTTTTTTAAACGCTTTTAGCATTTAAGTAAATAAATTTGGTGTCAGATGGGTAGCAGTTGGATGTAGAAGCCTGCTAGTAAGGATCAACTTGCATAGGTATTGAAGGTTACGGTCTTAGCAAAAATGGATAGGGCATGGGGAATGCCACTGAGGAGGCTACTTTAACATGGAGGGGGAAAAAAAAAAAAAAGAAATCTTAGGTACTTTTACTGATGGAGTAGCTACAGACTTATTTTTGTTTGTTCATATGACAGATCTTGTCTCCTAGCTGACAAAAGAAACAGCTTGAAATCCCAAAATGAAACCAAGGGGAATCTGAAGAAACATGGCTGAACTAAGCACTGGGCAGAGCCAGATGTGTATGCTGGTACATTGTCTCCTTCTGAGAAGGAGGAAAGCTTGTTTATTTTTACTTCTTACAGAAGACTGTTGCGTTTTGGTTTTTTTCCCCCTAGAATACTTGTATTCATACAGCTATAAATAGCTATAAATAAATGAGCATATATCAATTAATTGTCTCACTTTTTTTTCTGTGTAAGTATGAGAACAAAGTTCATAAAATTCAGCACATATAGCTGTTTTTCTCTCACTCCTTTTCTCAAACGCTGCTATCAACAGTACCAGCAGCAAATGCTGCCTTTGAACAGATTCATAGTGCACAAGACAGCTGGCTGTATGGAACCCGAAAGGTAGAGGACAGTTGACCTTTTTGGCAAGAAAGAGTTCCATAAAATAAAAGGATCGGGCATTTAATCTGTAAAGATTCTAGCATAACCAAAAAATGCTATATAAAGTTGTCCTAGCCAAAAGAAGAGAGTATTAGTTACCTAATAAATGTATTGGTAAGAAATACAGTTCACAGCAGATGACTTATTTTTTGAGGTTTCATTTTAAAAAAAAAAATTTCTTCATTTAAATTACTCAAGCAACATTTCTATTTCAACTGGGTTTTGACTGACCTAAAGCATTATTTTGATAAATAACAAGACAGTTATATCTAGATCAGCTAGTATTCTGGTGCAGCATAAGAGTGGAATTTAAATAGTTTTTGGTCGTAGAGGTAGGCACAGATTATAATAGGCGTCCTTGTTCCAAAACTCCGGACCCTTCCATCCACACCAGCCCTGTCCAAGAAAAAGCAAGAGTGTTTAAATCTACTACAAATTCTGTTTTTCCTATCTACTACTATTGGATCTATTTTATTTTACTGATTTTAATCTAAGCTGTATGAATTCTTCCCAAATATCTATAGAATGCCATGACACACAATTTTCAGAAAGTTCTCTACATCCCTGGAAAGACATAAACGGAAAACATTTTACAGACTCTCTCTCTCTCTCCCCCCCCCCATCCCCGCTCCATTCCTCAAAAGTACATCTCTACCCCCCCCTCCACTTCCCACGACCTTCTGCTGTTACAGAGACAGTAACATTATTCTGGAACTCTTATCATTCTCACAGCTTCCATTTCTCTTATCTTGAATCCTTGCCTTCTGTGGCAATAGTTGCTATTTCAGAGCACTTAATATCAGAAGGTGTGCTGTTGATCATGATTAAGAAGAAAAAGTCTGACAAAGCTCATAAGTTTGCAGAGCACCATGTAATTATATGAGGCATTTTTGAAGAAAATAGCTACAAAGTTACAGTCCACTGCAGTTCCCTCCCCTCCCCTGCCACTTCTGATGAGGAAAGGGGGTTCTCCACGCATTTTGTCCTCCTGGACCTTTCCTGAACACCTGTAGCTCTAACAGCCTTTGCTTCTTTGGAAATTGTTTCTTTCTTTGCAAATTGTTTCCTTCTGTAATTCATTTCAAGCTTTGATCGTTATAGGGCTAGCAAAATGCTTCTTCAACAGCTTTTCTAGTTGGGCCCAACCCAAGGGTACCAAAGAAAGATAGGAAACAGAAGTTGCTATTTGCAACTTCATATGAAGAGCAGAAAAGAAATTGATTACTTAACACCTGCAAGATGATGTAGCCACTTTCACAGTTTACGTTTCTGACACTATGTTTACTGTTTCGTAATGTGCTGCATCATCCCTTTTAGTAGCTTTAAATATGGAAATAACACAACATACCCTTTAGTTCTTTAGCGTTTTCCCAGATTTTCAAAACAGCTCAGTATCTGCCCTTTAAACTTAGTTCAGGGCCTGCTCTGAAAATGCCTACTGTTGAATTTTTTTTTTTTAAATTTAAAATTCTAGGTAAATGGTTATCTTCTCTGCTTCAGTAACAGCATTTTACAGGATTAATAGATTTTTCTGTTCCATTCAAAATACCAAATACATTTATTGTATATACTACCGGGTAAAAGGGGAGATGGTTTAATTCAGAGAAAGTAAAGAATGTTTCTTTGTACTGTAACAACTTGATGTAGTTGCTGACTCAATATATCTTCTTCAAAGACACTAAGTTTCAGAAACTACCAGTAAGTAGCATATACGCAGGTTAACTGGGATCAGCGCTTCCTCCATGAGGAATGGAGGAGCCATAGCACAGCCCATTTGTATTTGGCTGTACGTCCTTTGTATAATGCCAAAATATATCTATATACATACATACGTGTATACATTTATGTGCATCAAGCCTCACCTTTTCCAAAATCACATGCAGATCTTCTCCTCCAGTGTAATGTGGGTCTAGAATCAAATATTTTATGTGCCCTGTAATCTCATTCCAAGCCACTCCTAATATTGTGTGAGCCAAAATGCCTCCACCTAAAATAGGACGAACACAAATTGCTACAAATTATACCCCGAGATTGGCTAAAGGTGCAAGCCTAAAATAAAAGTACATCAACATTTTCTATTAACAGATTAGCTTGGTTATCAAAATGATTCTGAAGCTGTACTACGTAAGATTCTTCACATTATTAAACAACGTATCTTTACTACAGCTAGGGAAGATTACTTATTTTACTTTACTTAGTACAACTAGAGAATTTACTTTCCAAATTTCTTCCATGTCAGCAAGGCAGGTTAAATCCTCAACACTTCTACCAGATGAAGTCACGAATACTTCAAACATCTGGTTTGCTCACTTTTTCTTTAAAGAAACTTAACTGTAGAAAAGGAATCTGGTAAACTTCCTGGCTGTAAAAGGACTAAAATTAGAACAGAAATCAGAATTTCTGGATAAGCGTTATCTGCTGTTTTCTACTAAGTTCCATCACTGGATATTGGGGCAGCATAGTCATTTCTGACTCCCCTTTGTCTGGCCTGCAAACACGGAAAGGGGATGTTTTGATGAGCTGGCCACAGGTCAACTCCTGCGTGTTTCTTTCAGAGAGCAGGAGGAATTTATGTCCTTGGGATACTGGAGTAATGACTCCACACAACAGACAAGAATTGCAAAAACCCCAGAACACCACAAGCAAAAAAAAAATAAAAAAAAAAAGCCCCAAAACCCACCCGAAAAAGCCAACCTTTGCCCCTCCAACAACAACAAAAATTAAACCAATCTACACGAGAACATTACAGGGTCGGATAAGTTACAGACTAAAATACTTTTCAATATAGGATTCTAAATTCTTGAAATTCAGACAAAAAGGCTGCTCAAAGGCCAAGAATATTTCATACCGAAAATCTGGCTTCTGGCACCTCTAATTTGAGAGAGTAACACTACCTTTATGGAGTGCCAAATACAGACTGTGAAATTTGCAAAAATTAAAATTTTATGAAAGCTGAAAATGATATTTTCAATATTCTTCATTTTCTAAACCACAGCTGTCTTGGAAATAGTTCAGTTAAACGTACAGCATTCTTATGAATGGCATTTCTTATGTTACCCATATTTCAGATTATTAAAACTGGTCTTAGAAAGACCTTGGATAATACCCTTCTCTTCAAAGCCAGATAAACATTTCTTTTCTGTGACGGGAAGTTTTGGGGAACTGTTTGAACTACTGCTCCTCTAGAGAGCAGAAGTCACCCCTTGAGTTCTGACTTTAACAGCAGGTTTTTTTAAGAACACCGTTTAGATTGACTTTTGTTACCACATTTAATACCGAGCTTGGGAGAAATACTGAGTGAACAGGCACCAGCCAGACTAAATTGTATTATTTTCCAGGCTCCCTTGGGAAAAGCGTAACTTCTAATTCAGCTAGAGTTTTGATGAACTCTTGTCCAGTAAACTGAATGAGTTCTAATCGAAATGAAATTCAGCATAGGGAGGCCATGCACTTTCATGGGCATTCTTTGATACTCGAGCACTTACCAATCATAATTGGAGTTCCTTCAGTCTTGAAATGATTGGCAAGCTCTCTTCCCTGCAATGCTAGTTCAGAACCCTGGCTAGGTAAGAAAAACAACAATAGATTTGTCATCCTCACTAGGCTTAATTCTCTAACTATCCATTATATTCATTAACTGCATAGGTAACTGATTAGAAAACGGCTTAGTTTTCCTGTGTAAACATCCTGGGATAATCTGAAAAAAAGTTTTTCAGTGCAACTTAAAAGATTCCGGTTGGACCAATGAATCTGCGGTAAGCCCAGTTATCACTGGAGTACCTGGAGTCACCCAGCTTCTACGAAGTGTCTGCTGCTCATCCCCCATAGCGGGGACAGCTGGTAACCCCAACAGCTCCCTCCCTCCGCCTGGCTACATCTGCCACCATGGGCAAGTATGAAGTAACAGAACTTCATCAGAAACAACAACAAAAATAAGGTGTTGATAAAGGTGTTTATAATGGTGTCTCTTAAGATAGGTTTCCACTGTAATTGCACAAGCAATTGCAGTACTCACACCCAAGGTGGCTTGAAAAAAAAATAAATCAAATCTCAAATAACATTACTAATCTGTTCAAAGCCACACCAAACTTCCTTGTGTTATAATCTCCCTGCTTTCCTTTTCAACTACGGGGACCAGCCACAGACAAAAGAAGCCTATATGGAAGAGAAAGACACACACACATAACACATGCACATCCGCCAGGCCTGGGAGCTGAAGCAAAATGTCTGATGGAGACTCATATTCCTGTTAGAAGACTGAGAGTACTCCCAAAAGCGGTGATAGAAGCTAGGTAAGGAAATGAATACAGATATTTTTAGTATCTTGTCTTTATAGTTCTTCATATAGTGGTTAACCTTCTGAAAACCCAAAGAAAGCGTGCGTGCCTGCTTCTCAAGTTCCTGGACAGATGGATTAAATGCAGACAAAATACAGAACGGGAACTCTGGGAAACAGTGCATTTACAAGAATGGATTCAGGACTAGTGTTGCTGGTGCAGCTGTGAAGTCTTATTTCCATACACAGTTAGAGGTGCTAGCTGGAAATAAGCCCAAGACAAAAATGCTATCCACTGCCAGCTGGAAAAGGTGCATGACATTTCTTCTTCTCAGCATGGTAGTGATCTCTGCTTTTCATAATCCTGAAAAACATTGGTGCTCCCTTGTAGCAGCACTAGGAGCGATTCTACCCAGTCCACAAAGGAATCTATTCTGTATTCCCGTGTGCAGGAACAAAAACCTTCATACTGGCAGGGCCTGTCACAGCTGCTACAAATAATAGCTGGATCATCTGCAAATATAAGCTCTGGAACAAAAAAGATTAAAATTGGCTGTATAAAGCTTTACAAAATATTGAAGAACTGAACTATTTTCCTGCTGCTAAGAAATGCCATCACCATGGCCACGTGCTCCTTTAGAATATCTACAGTAGAATTTACTCTAAACAAACATAACTCATGAGTGGTATTTTCATACGTGCTAGGTTAGTGTATATTTTTTATTTCATGAATGCATTTATAGCAAAATGTTCAGGGATTTGTTAGTCTGCTTAGTGCTGCCTAAATGACAAAAATCCAGTAATTTTACTTCTGATAAATGCTGAGCATTATTTGGGACAAAAAGAATATATTTGTAGGGTTCTTTATTGTGTATGAGAGCATCAGATTGTCAGAATGGAAACAACCCCCTTGGTTTATCGGTCACACAAACCCAGAAAAAAGAACACTGTTTCCAGGCTGCTCAGCAATTTGCCTCAAGCCTGAGCTGAGGGGTTACCTCTGTGGATGAAGTAACAATTTACTGTCAGCCTGCATTCGGCTCATTAGGACTGCCAGACTGTGTGCCTGCTTCCAAAACGATGGCTGTGGTGCAAAGGAATAGGCTGAATTCCCCACCCATTTGCATATCATCAAACAGTTTATAGCAACTGCAAACTGGAACCCCAAGCCCCCAAGAAATTTAGCAACATCTTCATCTGTAAGCACTTAGCAGAACCAAAGGCAGGAATACATGGTTTATGAACAAGGATTTCTCTCTTATTATCGCTTTTCTCCCATTTATTGTAATGGTAATTTGCATTTTAAGGCCTTCAGTCTTTTTAATAATTACTGAGCTACTAAACAGATATTGATTCTTACCTGACAAATAATATTTTTGATGTTATTCCAAAAAGCTGATTCAAAACAAGCTGTACCTCAATCGAACCAATCCATTGCCGGGACCCAACAAATGCTGCAGGCTTGTCTCCAGCATCAACCAGTGCCTTTGCAACATCACGATGAAGAAAAACAAACGTCAACAACATACAGTCAGCAATTCCACCACTTTTTGTGAACAAAGCTGGTTTATATATATGGGAATATGTTTTGAACCGAGCCAGTCAAAAGCAGAAAAACGGATGTTGAATTAATTCATTGCAGTTCTGTTTTGGAAATGGCACTGGAACAGGAATACCGAGCCGTCCCTACAAGCACAGAACACAACCCCAGGTGCACAGGCAGACTTCACGCTGGGATGGTGAGCACGAAGCTGCCTAATAACAGAGCGCAGCATTTGTGTGGCAGAAGCCACTTCGCAGACTGAAGTACCCAGATTCCCCTTCAAAACATCTCAGAAAAGGATCCATAAGAGTGCTCTGAGGAAGAGGCCACTGGAACACACCAAAGGTTGTGGTTTATCTTAAACTCTGCTTGTTCTCAGGCCTGTATGTTACATGCAGCACTGAGAGGGGCCTTTTCTGCTCAGGACACAAAGTCCACAAAGTCTCCTGGAGGCTACTGCCCTCTTCTAGATGTCTAAAAATACTACAGGAGGGCAAGGACTTCAGTCACTTTTAGGTTTAGGTGTGGACTGAGAAATGTGCAGGAAACGTAATTTTAACTTTAGTGCTCACATCCCTGTTAGCTATGATGAAAGTTGTTTTTTGAACTGAATCAAACTTTGCTAAAAATGTTCAGTAAATAAATATAATGCAAAGAACTATTTTTAGAAGACTGAAGATGATTGCAGTATTTCTTGTTAGGCATACAGTATTAGCTACTCAAGCCTATGGTTTTTCTTCAGTGCTGTTAACAGAAATGAACATATTCAGGTGTGCATTTGAATTCACAATAGGAAAAGTAGCGAAGGAGAGTTCAAAAAACAAGGAAAGCCCACTACTCTCAAAAGGCAAAGTAGCAAAAGGCAGCAGTAAACCGATGCATAGCATCTGGGGACTAATCCAGCTGTCACCGAACACAAAAGTCAGTTTTAAAACTGATTTTAATATGGCATATTGCGTTCTTGGTTTTCTTTCATTTGGCAAAAACAGTGAAAATGTCATAACCTGAGCTTCTAATAGAACATTAATCCAAGGAAATATTTAGAAGACTATTTTAATGAGCCATATTTGTACAGATAATGTCACCCGACACTGATAAACATTTGGAGACAGATCTCCTATAATAAAACTTGTTAAAAATAATAATTTGGAACCACTATAGTTCAAGAGATAAAATTAAGTAAGAGATAAAATTAAAATATCACACAAATCTAGAGTCTGAAATATATGAATTCGATATTTTAAAAATAATTAATACAAACTTTTCTAGACAAATATGCATAAAATAATTAATCTACCTAAATATTCCATACCTGCTGAATTTCCTTGTGTGTTGGTATAGGTGTATCGATGTAACCTTGGTGCTTGAACCAAGAACAGATTGTCTGCAAAGACCGATAGGCACAGCCCCAACCACTGTCATCAATCCGATCCTGCATGTAGTGGTGATAACTATATAGACCATGTACTAAATAAACCTGCACAGAAGGAGATAATACAAATTAATCTGACCACGCTCGCATCACTTTTCAGAGAAGTCATATGACTTGTCACTTGCATTGTACAAGGTTTCAGTTGGGGATTGCAGATCTTTGGAAGAATTGAAGGGCTGTTATTCACACGTGATTACTCCTCCTGTTTTTGCCTCCTAAACACCTCTGTTCATAGTTTTAGTTTCTTGTCCTGCTTCTGAGAAACTTTTAGAACACACTGCTGAAAACGTGTACATCCTTTTCCAAGAAAATGCAATTTTTTGGGGACATATATAGCTATAGCAAAGCCATTTTGAGCAGAGAAACCCTTTTCCTTAAAAGCCCAAGTCAGTTACTTCACTTTCTCATCTGCATAATATTGACTACTAAATTACTTCTTTTAATAACAAATCTCAAGTAAAATAAAAAGTACTTTCTTGCAAATGTTTAAGTTTAAACTTACCATACCAGACTCTGTACCAGGTGAATTAAGATGTAAATGTGGATTTCTCAGATATCCATCTTTATATGGTTCATCTGGAAAATGATAAGCATTTGCTCTCTTGAAATATGGTCTGTCGCAAGGCAGATTGAATAACCCATGCAATTCCTACATGCAAGTTCAAATAAAAATAGAGAGCACAATTCAAATTGTGGGTTAAAAGAAATATCACACTGTAACTAATAATAGGCACGAACAATTTTAACAGTGTAGTTTACCAAATTAATATATTAAAATCTGCTTAATTAAATATTCAGCACGTACGTTTACGACTAGATCTCGCCTCCCAAAGGAAGCTGAGGCAGGCTTACCTCCCGTCTAAAGAGCCCACTATTCTATGCAGTCCCGTAACGTAACGCCCATCGCTGGAGCCCCACAGAAGACAGCATGAGTGACAAGTGTCTTATGAAAGTATGACAAAGTACACCATAATAGAATAGGATCACAGCTTTATCTATGTAGTAGTACAGATACACATGCTCTGAATTATGACCTTAACTAATACTGAAGACACACAAATGCCACATACTGAGACAAAGTAGACACTGAGTTTACGGTTTAAGCGGATTCAGTCTATTTTAAAATCTCTTAAGCACTGTTTACAACACAGCAGCCACATTTAAAGAGATATATTGTCTTATTTCACAGAGCTTAAGAGTGAAAGGAATGATGAGATCATTTAGGATAATGTGTGTAACACAGGTAATACATTTTAGGCAGATGACCCAACACTGAACCCAACTACCTCAGCTACAGGAACACTCTGCAATCAGTGGCTAAGAGTGAACACAAGACGGAGAGCAGGAAAGACTAAATGTGCCACCAGTGCCTGAGGCCTCGGCAAATGCAAGGAATAGATTAGGTTTTATATACCCAGTAACGCTTCACACCGAAGAAGAAAATGAAAAATCCCCATGGCTTCTACATCTCTAAGGCAGCAGAAGATTCTTTCCTCGCTCTCAGTGTGTGTAACCGTGCAACCTGAACTGGGATCTGCCAGGTACAAGTCTCACTCTGAAAGGACTGCCACATCAGAATGCTCTTCCACCTCATCCATATTCCTTTTTCTAGATTTGCCGACCCGAAGGCAAAAATCAAACAAACAAAAGCTAGCTAAGGCTGGTCAGCTGTGAGCCACAAAAAGTAGCACCCCCCCCCCACACCCCGAAACAAACCCCAACAGCACACAACCCCAAGAAAGAAACCAAAACAAACAAAACTCCTCCACCCTAACCCTTTCAGGATACCTGCTAAAGCCTGAAAGTAATAGCATGCTACAAGTAATCTGCTGTTCTACCATGGAAGTGGAGAAATTCAAAGAATACAGTACCAGAAATATAATTTAGATAAAACCCATCTAAACCAAAGCCTATGTAGTTTTAAAGTTTCTATTGTTCCCTTACAAAAATGAGATCTGGCACATTTTATAAAATAACTTCTAATAAATCAAGCTTCCACATTCAGTATACTGCTTCAGTTATAATAAAAACAAATCAAAAAAATCGCACTATCTGTTAGTAGTTATTCTTGGCTAAATGAAAAGCTTTACCACTGCTTCAGTTACAATAATAATAATAATAACTTTAAAAGTTTTCAAAAATAAAAAATCAGGTTCTTTTAGTATGTGTTGGCTTTACCTTTCTGTAACTTTCCAGCTGATCATCTGAAATACCTGTAGGATATGAGATTGTTACAAGGTGGTTTTTTCCTGGTAACATGAAATGAAATTGTTCCGGTACCACGATTGATGTTCCCTTCACATATTTCATGATACACCTTTCCATGTCACTTAATTGCCTGTGAATTGCTTTCACCAGCAGATTTTGTACCCTGCAAAGTATAAAGCAGAATATTTAAAAAGTAGAACAGCAATGGTGGATCATTTTCTCTCATAGCTCTGACAGTTATACAATACTCATGTGCATATTTGCACTTGGTCTGATGAACTTACTACTTCTGTGCTTCCACTCCCAGCGAGGAAGCCAGAACCTCACTGTGCTTCACTCAAAGTATGTTTGCACACAGAGACAACTCCTTAGTGACTCAACCCTCCAAAGTGCAGGTACCCTGGTCCTGTATCAGAAACACAATCATCATGAGCATTTGCCAAAATGGAAGTTACATATATGACTATATGGGGGGGTTTTTTTTGCATTTTATCCACCCCATTTAGCATCCTTCAGAGTCAAATCCTATGGAAAAAATTGCAAGGAAAAAATACAGAGGAAGACTCCAGTGTTTTCCACCTTCATCTACCCAGTTGCAGCCCTGTAACAGTATATGAGAAATTTATGGTCCGTAACAAAACACTGAAGGACAGGATGCACTTGGTGGGGAGCGAGTGGGGGAGAGCATAACAACAACACTGGAACATCTTGCACAGTGTGGAAGAAAAACCAACAAGGACTGTTTACGAAACAATGTGACTATGTTAAGACAAGGAAGACCGGTTAACCGCAGCCCACAGTCACATACAAGTCCCCCCATACAACATGGCGAACCCCACTGTACACCCCCCTGTACAACAGTACAGTATGTGGTGAATAGATAAGCTCTAAGGGAGGGGCATAGCGATCCTTCCGGCACGTACTGGCCACATGTGCCAGAACGATTGTGGGTCTCAGCATGGATAAATACCGGTCAGGGGCTCGGGGGAAGGCAGATACAACAGTGAGGGCCACGTTGCCTCCACGGGGATGCCCGTTATGCCTTGTGCCTGCCGATCCTCCAGCACCCTGGAATGACACCACTGGGGAACTGTATGCTGAGCCTAGCCTTGATATCCACTGTGGGGTCGGTATGTATGTAATCTGCTTGAAATGAACGCTGTAACGCTTTGGTTTTTAACAAACCCCACGTGCGTTAGCTTTCACTCCAGAATCCAACTAGTATAAGCCCCTAATGTAGTACTGAGATTACAAAGACTCATCAGATACACTCCAATTCTCACTTTCATACACACTCACATACTTACAAGAATTTTTAGAACATTTTCCTGACTTTCTCAATTCCTTGCTAAGCAATGGTTACAAGCGATCAAATCTATTGGACACCGATAAACTGAATTTTTTGTAGATGGCCAAAGGATTGTGTCTCAAGATTATTAAAGCTAACAGCTGTCCACAGGACCTTTTATTATTTGAACAGTTAAATTCCATTAATGAAGTAACATATAGTATGTTTGTAAACTGACTAATGATGTAGCTTTACTTCATTATTTCAAGAAAAAGTAGAAATGAAGCCGAAAAATTACAAGTTCAAGATAACACTTACTTTCCCCATGTTTCTTCTGGAGAAACAGCTACAACAACGTCAACTGGTAATGTCATATTGATGTAGTGGTGCTCCTTATTTTCCCTTTCAATGACCGGAGCCAAAGCAGCTAATGAAGACGTCATTTCCAACATGAGGTCTACGTTGATTATCTGCTGCTGCAGAGAATGAAGACACCAATAACACATCTCCAACAACACAAGCACCAAGAAGGCAAAAGTAAGATCGTAGGTATTTGGTGTCAAACTCACTAATGAAACACTTGGGTTAAACCCCCCCCCAAACACTAGTAATGTTAAAGACAAACTTCTACGTGCTGATCCACTGTAGATGGATCTCTGCATTCACACTGAGTCTCAATGACTTTATAAGGGTTCTTCTAAGTCATGTCAAAGCCTAGGGAGGGCAGATCTAAAAATGTTTAGATGATAGGTTGTCTGATATAATTTATTAGTGTGGCGAGACACATACCGTATCTTGTAACTTTTTATCCTTTTTTTTGCCAAGTTTTCGTTTGGTGTCATCATCTTGATCAAATCTGAAGTATCAACAGAAAGAGAAATTTCTATAATAGGAAATTAATTATATTAAGAAAAAAAAATTAAAATATACTCACTGTATAAATCGCCTTATCTCCTTACAAGCAGACTCGTCAGTCAGCTCTGGAACAGTGTTCACACCATTGTTAGGCCACACATAGACTGAACTGTGGCAAATTCTTAATACAAGAACATCTGAGGACAGTTTGTTTGCAAGATCACTGAAAACATATCCTAATGCCTTTTTTGTTGATGCCTCTGGAACACAATAAGGATACAATTAGCCTAGAAAATTCCCTCACTTTTGTTATAGCTGCTGGGCACACATTTTAAAAAAAATCGATATGTTTTGGCTTGGAATAAAAACGTAAGTGCTGTTACAATCAGAAAAACAGCTATGTAAACAAAAACTGAGATAAGATTTCACTTAGCAGGTCTGTCTCAAACATTCACACTCATACCTGCCTGAACAAAAGCATACTGTTTCTCTCAGATGCTGTCATATATGAAGAGCTGAAGGAATTACAGAAGAATAACCTACACTGTAGTTGATTCTCACATCGTTAACTCTTAAGCAAGCCGACAGTTGCAAATGTACTTTTACGTATGGTTATATGCAGTCTTTTGAGTAAATCCTGGAAAGATTCAATCCGAGTCACATGTTTCTGACTTCACATCATTATCCAGAAATACAAACCCAAAACATACTATACTTTCGGAAAAGCAAGGTCTACACTCCAGCTGCGGACCAAGTTTTGGCCAACATAAACCTGTAGCTGTAAGCCACACCCCAGTCAGCCTGAATCTTTACTACTGGTATCAACGGCTGTTTTTCAGAGCTTAACTTGACTTTTTAAGTTTCACCTACTCCTTACAACCTGAACCAACACTGGATACAACAGAACAACTTTTGTACATTACCAGCATTGCTTTCCTCACTGAGGAGACTAAAAACCATTACTCAGAATGCAACAAGTTATACAAAGCCTAACAAGCTATCAAAGACTATGCCGAATTGTATTTCTTTAATGCGTTAACTCAGATTTGGCCACTATTAGTTGATTTTTGCAGTAAAAGTCTGTAAAAACTACAGTATTAGAAAAATCAGACAAAACTCCTCTAAAACCTGCCTTCAAAAGGAGCCATCTGCCATACTTACACACTAACAAGTGTGAATACCATGCACTTGGACAATCTGAATATCACTCTGCTTCACTATGCAAAAAAATTCCCGACACTGTAAACAAAGCCAAAGAAATGGCCTTTCTCTGAGGATGCAATTCACAGAAAGTTGCTATGCCTTAAGCCAATCTATTCAACACTTCTATTCCACCTCATGAACTGAAATGAGCTCAAGTTCCTTCTTAAGGTTCACCAGCACTGAATTCAGAGTTTCTAGTAAAGGTATGCCCTTTTGAAATGCAGAATGAGCTAGAGTTGAGCTCAAGACACCCACTTTCCGCACTCTGCCCTCTGATAGCCTCAAGCAGACTTTCTGAAGTGAATGTCACATTACTGTAAGAATGTGGGACTAGAGGAGCCTCTTAACGTCATACTGTCTAGTCCCTCGCTGTCACATGGAACTGCAGTAGCCAATCCTGCCTAAATGCAGCAGAGTAACTAGTTAGCTTGTTTAATTTCTTTATTTCTCTTGAAAGACTGGATGACAATCTCAAACCTATATTATTAATATAATCCTTTTATAACCAAATTCATTAAGTTATTCTGTTTGCTTAGAATTTCAGAGTCAACTTTGGATTCAAACTGAAAAGTGACCCCAATACCATATCCATAAGTAGGAAAAATACAGAAATACAATGACCTAAAAGTGGCAATTTAAACCTTATTTAAAATAAAAAAAAATATGATGGAAAAAGACTGTCAGAAAATTAATGGAGATAAAGAATAACATTTTCTGTACTTAATCTTTAAAGGTTCAGGAAGAAGCACTTAAGATCTCGTGAAATGCCAAGAAAATAAACATCATAACTAGTTAATTAATAAAAGGTTATTCATCTAAACGTTAAGAAATCTATTATAGTCTTATAGACACACCGTCAGTAGTTGCCAGCTGAAATGCAAGATCCAAGCCTCCTCTTATTCTAAAGAGTATGTCCATAACTTCTAGTATTACCTAAGGAGAAAAAAGAAGCAATGAAAATGAATAGCTATTTCAACATGCTTTCCCTCAAGTTATAATTGACTGTTATTATACCATAGTGTGTGAGCACACCGGTAATTACTGCAGCTGCTCAGGGTACAAAAGGCCAGTGAATAAACAGGGAAATGAGCAGCACATCACTGCCAGAGCCAGTATCTCAGTTACAGGAGTACTGCTACAGACACAGTCCTTAAAACACATCTCTTACCTAAACAAGAAAATCTTAATTCTATACTTTTACCATTTAGAAATATTTTGGGTAAAACGTCACTGTTTCAATCCAAACGTCGTGTTTCACATCTTATGGGTTTTCTTCCAGTTCAAGTAAACCAAGGACTGCTCTGAGCATTAGAGCAGACAGGTAATTAAGCACATCTGTACGTGTGTATTCATCTTGGTTGGGAAATCACAGCTTCAGAGAAAGAAAAGAAAAAAGGTGGACACACACACACACAACCTCTAGAACTCAGGCTGAGTTTCACATTTGACAGAAGAGCTGCTTATGCCAGCACACTCAGCTGTTTCTTTCCCTTTCCAAAGTCCCTGCTCTGTGTCCCCACAACTGCTCATTGCAGACATTTTAACTTCATCAAAGAACTCATCCAAATGGAAAAAACCACTCTTTTATTGAGAGATTTTTTTCAGCCAGATCAATTCCCAGTCAAGTTCAACTTATCGCTATAAAAACCTGTCGTGCCAGTACAGAGAGGAACAAAAGGTGATGGCCCAGAAGAGTGTGGGTATTGCTCCATCTAACAGCCCACAAAAAGAAATGCGTCAGAGCCTTAACTGCTCTAAAAAACCTACCAAACACCTGTAAGAATAATTACACTAAGACCCTTTGGAAAGACTTCCCTCATAACTGTTTGCGTACAAGGTATGGGAAACTCCCAGGTGCAATGCTATCGTTACTCATGAAATAAAAGAATCAAAACATAGGATTAATTTTCTTTCCACTAAAAGTATTCTAAGCAGAAATATATAAAAAGATATGTATGCCTGATGAAAATATATGAATCTGTGATTCCGGAGTGCCAAAGTTTACTCCAAGAGACAAAAAAGGCAAGATTGCAGCCTCTAACATTTCAGTGCCTGAAGCATAATCCTGAACTATTTTAGATAACAGTTACCCACACCAAAAACGTCTTGGAGCGTGGGATCCACAAATGCCAGCATGTGAAAAAAAGTTTGCCTGGGTTGATGTGAAAGAAGATTTTTATTTGAATTATCACAACATAAGAATAACGTTCATGAATGAAAAGCAGAGCTCCGCAAAAGGAGCACGAGAGGATTTGGCCTTTTCGCAGCGGCTCATCAAGGACGACGAGGTCTTCCGACAAACCCCTGCCAAAAGCCACGCAGGCCGAGACCCCCACGGTCCCCGCGGGCGATGGGGAGGAAGGCGTCAGCGCGGGAGCGGCCACCGTCTCACGTGACACAACCCAGGCCCTGCAGAGCGGGCCTCGCACCCTCAGCTGCCCCAGGAACCTCGGCACCCGCCCCC
>NW_009617070.1:0-863 GCF_000690535.1 Cariama cristata
ACAAAACAAGTAGTAGGTGTGTAAGGGTTCATGTGTGAGGGGATGAGACCCTATAGGAAGATCATAGTTAGTTTGGTTCCCTACATTTTGAATAGAAAGCTGTTGGGCCCATGGATGTGTGAGGGGATGAGACCCTACAGGAAGATCATAGTTAGTTTGGCTCCCTGCATTTTGAATAGAAAGCTGTTGGGCCCATGTTAAAGAACAGATCAGACTTTTTTCTGTCACATACTCAAATTGGTGCAAAGCCTGTATTCGGGTACAAGCTTCTGTCCAAAGTCTGTGGAGGTGCTAGGTAGGTTTAGGCTTTAGTCTCAGTCCTGCACTCAGAACACAATGATGATATTCCCTGAGTATTTTCACTTACCACTGACTGCAGTTCTCCTGGGAAACAGGCCACCTGAAGAGGATTTATTTAACTGCTTCTTCAAGCAGTACTCAGAGAACTGCTGGAAATCCAAGTTAATTCCTTTAGTTTTCCTTCCTCTGTTCTGAAACTCCAGTACCACTCACTGTCGTAGGTAATTCCTCTTGTCTCTGTGAACCTTCTTCCCTGTTCCTCTGTGTTGTGATCCCAGCAGATATTTCCAAACTGGTTATAAAAAGCATCTGGTTTTGTATATGCAGGCATCCTTGCTCTACAGTTTTCCTGAAAGTTTTCAAAGTCTATTTTCAAGTGTTTCCAACATCACTGGTTCTCTGCATGTCCTTTTCTGTTCCTGGGGCTTTTACAAGCCTCATTTTGTAACTTTTCTGTCCTGGAAATCCACGCTGACAAGGTTAACTGCCTCTCTACAGACCCAATGAAGGGAAAATGGGCAACTCTCCTAAATGACCGATGCCATTCTCAACTCACTATTAAG
>NW_009617071.1:0-12833 GCF_000690535.1 Cariama cristata
CCCGGAGCCTCTGATGGGCCTCTGCGGCCCGGGAGCGTTGGCCAGCGGCCTGCCTCCTTGCAGTAGCGGGAAGAGTTTATTTTAAAAGTATTTCATCTATAAGTAATATTGTTGTTAATAACATTGTCTAGGAAAAGAGTCTTCTCTATGCTCTTAAAATGGTTATTGTGGATGAGGAGGAATTTTTAGCTTTTAAGGTGACAAAATGTAAAAAGGCTGTTGCAGTGTTTCTTTAATGTCTTTTTTTTTTGCCTTTAATAATTTGCCCTCAAATGCTGGGCAGTGACATGAACGTTCATTTTTGTTGTCTGCCTTTTTAATGGGAATTAATACTTGCCGTGGCGCTCAGGGTTTCTGCCTGCAGGTGAGGTCAGCTACCTTCCAGAAGACACGATTCACATTAGTGAGTCACATCCAGCTACTTCTGTAACCCATCGGTGCCAAACATTAATTCTTTTTTAGTGTGCTGAGGTTTCAAAACCTAGCTGCCTGCTATGTTTGTCTATTAAAGATGCACTTTTCTTTGTGGGTGATTCTCATCCTTGGGATGTTTCATTTTTTGTGCAGCATCTTCAAGTCAAAGCTTGCTTGTTTTGGTGGGTTTTTTTTTGATCTGCCTGAAAACCTCTCTTTGCTATACTGAGTAGAAATCACTCAGGAGTTTCACACGCAACACGCTGTGATTTCTGCTGTGCTGATCAACGCTATTTGCTGCTTTTTTTTTTTTCCCCCCACTATGTGCTACTCCTTCATTGTATTCTCTTTTGTATCTATAGGTTATATACTCTAGGACAAAGGTTTTGTCATCAGTGTGTGTGGTGTCCTGTGTGGCTGCTGTTATTCAAGAGGGTACATTTCTCTTTTTTTAAAATCAATAATTGTGAAAAGCTTGACACAGAAGAAGGAAACAAAACCTATATTGTTCAGATTAATCTGAGCAATGTCTGAAATTATGCATATCCTTGAAGCTTTTCTGATCTGCAGTCTTAAAAGAAAGAAAGTACTCTAGCCCTAGAATAATAAATTTCCATTTAAAATAGAAGACTGACATATGCGATCTCTGCCAGCAAAATTTCAAAACTGAGTATCGCACTCAGGCAAGTTCTAATCCTCATGTTGGTCATTTAAAAAAAAAAAAACTAAACTAGCAGAGGGAGCATTATTGACTGGGAAAGTGCAACAATGCATTTTTGATGCAAGCTTATAGAGAGCAATCGCCAGAGCCATCTACACAGTGTGCAGTAAACTGAGCCAACCCAGCCAGCCGTATAGTTCATCGACTGAATAACCATATGACTTGTTTGGATTTTCAGAGGTTGTATAGTTCTGTATCACGACAAGACTCTGGATGAATATGAGCTTCCAAAGGAATAATGTCAAGGAGAACTAAAGTTAAGAGCCCTGGAGTAGACTTACTGTATGTCTGTACTAAAGAAACTCTGAGATTAGTGCTGAGGAGTACCCTAAAGTTAAGCAGAAGAGCCGTGCTGAAATGTTGGTGGCCAAGTCACACTCTTGTTGCACACTTAACAACCATAGCAGCTGCTAACATGGAAAAGCACCAGCAGATAGGTGGAAGCGCAATGCCAGTTCATACACTTATTATGCAAAAGAAATTGGAATAAAAGCACCTTGCATTTGGCATCTGACCTGGCTGTACATTAGATTATCAAGAAAAGGTTGTAAATGTTATTGTAACTCGAAAAGGGGTGCCCGTAGAGCCAATTAGTAAGGGATGGAGTATGATCTAGGAGAAGATAATGAAAATTACGGACTTTATGCATTATCTCATGTTAGTTTAAGACATGGATGCTTTTGCGTACTTAAACCTTCATTGAAATCACCAGGCAATTATACCAGCAATTTATGCCAGCATATGGCTAGCTGTTGCACCTCATGGCACAAAACACCATCTATAAAGAAAATTTAGTACACAGCGCTGTCCTTCTTAAAGGTCTGCAGGCATCTGTTCTAACAAATTCATTATGTGCAAGCTGATATATATATATATACACATACACACCCTTTTGTACATGAGAAGTCCCCATTAGTACATGTTTCTCTGCCTACAGAGGGCACTGCCTGATCTTTGCTGTTTCTAGCTGCTGTTAGCTGTGCTGCAGTAAGGTAAATAATTAGCTCCACTGTAAAACAGAAAGTGATACAATGCCTGCCAGGCAGTCAGAAAACTGCAAATTGGAGGGATAAGACCCTCTGTCCCAACTGTTCATGGTACAACATTCTTAGAGCCCGTCTCCATATCTGTTGCCTTTAGAATAGATGACATTACTGAAGCTAATGAACATCAGAGTACTTGGGGCTATACAGAGACCGAGCCTAGACTCCATCACTGCTGTAAGAGGCTCTGTGCCTCCATAGCTTTCTTTGGAAAATGCATGTTACTCAAGATGAATTAATGCATCACTGTTCATAAAATTCATGCGGACTCCTGTCCAAACCATAATCTAGTATGATATACTTCACTGAAGTTGAAAGGCTCATTCCACTTTCTCTTTCCAAGCGTCTGTTTCAAAGTGTTAGCCGTGGAAAAGTGAAAGGTTAAAAAACAAGGTCTGTGAGGAACAACTAACACTGCTAAGTTTCATATATAGCTTCAGGATAATTTGTGATACGAAATCGCTTTTTGTGGTACCTTTGAAAGATGTCAATACCAGCCAAAAAAAAAAGAGTAATTTTCAGTCATTGTGATGGTTTGCACAAATGCATCTCCATGCAGGGCTGGTTGACAGGCCTATTTAAAAACACTACATACGTAAATCAGCTATGTTAAATTTTAAGAAGTGCCTTAACCAGTTATTCTACAAATGACACAGAGAAGTGTTATAAGCAGCAAGGGCCAGCTGCATCTCAAAGGAAGGCAAGCCAGGAGTGAGGCACAGCAATGCAGCAGGCAGCAGTAACCTCACCATAAGGAGCCAGGATAAGAAGCAGCAAGTCCAGCTCAGGATCAGGGCCAGAGATGGTGGCCAGGGTCAGACCCAGCCCGGTGATCACTCAGCATGGACAGCGGGATGAGACAGGTCCAAGCTCAGCTGGGAAGCCAGGTCTGAGGCCAGGTCAGGATGGAGGAGGTGCGTACCTGAGCACAGACATAGCTGTGACACAGCTGTGATGTAGCCCAGGCTAGGGCTGGCGTTACAGCTACTGCTTAAGTGTAGCCCTCATGGGAAAGGAGAGGCAGGGCCATGCTTTTACCTTCTTCACAACAGCTCTTACTGGCAACAAAACTGGCCATGAACTCGGCTAGCTAAACACATTGACTCAGCTATCTAATCTCCTAGAAGGGGCCCTGAGAACAAGGCAGTTCTGCTGCTGTGTTAATGTGCGAACAGGTCTGATGAGCAACATACTCATTTATCCACAATTTGTTTCTGAAGATGGGTTTCTCAGTGTTTTAAGCAGAAACAGGCTTAACAGTAGCAGTGTTCTGAACTATCCAAAAACAGGGCAGGAGACTTAACAGCTTACTCTGGTACATCTTTTACAAAGGATTTCAGCTTTCAAGGAAAACTGGAGAATTATCTGTATTGATCTTCTCCTTCAAAGAAATAAAATGTATCTAGTATTTTATGTCTTCAAAGTGCTATGCATGAAGCTATTTACATTTTAATAAGATCTCCTTAAATCAATATGATTGTTTCATTAAGTTTTAGATCTATTAAATTTACCTTTAGATATAGTATATGTTCAAGGTATGACATGGTTATCTAAAAAGGCAAAAAAGGGAAAGATTGCTTAATATGTCATCTTAAGCATGGTAACTGCAAGTATGCAACAATGTCCAATAATGTAACTTAAGACCAAGGTAAGGACCGCTTATCTGTGCTGTGCGCTGCTTCTAAGCCATATTTAATTATGCAGTACAACTTGTTTTTTTATTACATTCAGATTATTAACCAACAAAGTTTAAAGTATTGCTATTTAATGCTGTATGACTATCACTTTGCTTGCATTTCCTGTATTTATCTGCCTTATTTATTAGAAATTCAAAAGGCTAAGAGCAGGAATTGAATTTAGGCAGCAACTAGCTTCTGTTGTTTATTTTATCAAAGAATAACAAATCCTATGATTTCTTCACCAAATCCACAACGTGTATAACGTCATCCAGTGACTGAAGGAGGCAGCCCCTCATCTGGAGTACCAGGTAATGATGGGCATGTAAGTTGTGATTAATCTGCAGTTCTTCTTGACTAATGCCCGTGTGACCTAGGACAACTTAATCTATGACAAAAAGGTTATTTCCACAATGGTCTGTAATTATAAGTACCTAAAATGTTTGGTCTACTTGAGCACCTCTGTTAGGGCACTGGTGAGGCAGAGAACAGACAGAACTAGCACAAAGGGCAAGACAGAAAAAGTCAGTTTTTGCAGGTTCCCACCTGTGGCTTGATTCATCCTTGTTGCCTTGATCTTCTGCCAACTCCAGCCCCGATCATCTTGGTTGAGCAGGCAAGAGCAGAAGCCCATAACACTCATTGTGAGTTATGGCATCATGCACTCCAACCTGGTGTGCTGAAACCAACAATAGCGGGATGGAGATCCTGAACACCAGGTTCGATGGGAGGTCCCCAGGAGGACAAGAATGCTGCTTTGGTCTCAATTTTTATTTCATCTTCTGTATTATACACTTTCTTCATTACATTATATGAAGGTAACAGGTCCTCTTGCTGAACGCAAGAGCGGGTGATCCTTACCCTGGATTTGTAGCCAAAAATAACTGGGCACTGAAGGTAAAGGGCCTTCACTTCTGGTCACTGTATTTCTAGGAGTGTGCTGAGGTTTCAACAAAAGTGGCTATGTCTTGGTGTCCTGTGATGGGCCAGGTCCTGATCTGGTTTCGTTGCAACCAGAAAGATCAGCTTTATTGCATGTATTGTTGCTCTTCAACCAAAATAATTGTGAATGTTTTCTCTGTTTTATCTGTTGGGGGACGACAGTAGTCAGCACTCAGTCTTTCTCCTTATCCTTCTTCTATCGTGAACTGCCCAAAATTGTAGACAAAGAGCAAAGATGGCTGGTTACTACAAGTGTTTCACACTGGGGAGGTGCTTGCTGGGGCTGAAGGACCAAGCCTGACCTGTTGTGTCTCAAGGCAGTCAAGCAGCTGTCATCTGTTATGGCAACTGGAGAAGGAAATGGCTTTTCATAGAGTAAAGAGAAGAGAAAATTACAGAAGTAATGATTTTTTAATGGGAGAGAGGAAGGAGAGAGTCTTGGAAAGGAGCAGGATGAAGGAAAGAGACAAACAGGAGGCACATTTTGAAGCCTGGAAATTGTGAAGAATTATTAAGTCTTGGACATAATACCACCACCTAGAAGTTAAGGTGGTGCTGCAAAGAGAGATAACTTCCAGTAAGACCAAGAGTAACATTTTTGTCAGGCTGCTCTAATTGATTTGTCATCTGACTGTCCTCTTCTGGAACCCTTCAGTTTGACCACACTCCCCACTTCCTCCTGCAAATCACTAAGTGCATGGCAAGGCATGGTGATCTTGAAGGTATAGTCCATGCTGGCATTATGTCAGTCACAAAGACAGCATCACTGCTGTCAAGACAATGACGGAGGCACTGTGGTTGTCAGGATGGGGACGTTTATATATGGCATGATGATGCTTTTGCCGGCTCTGTGCACGGCTGCTTATCAAAATGTGGACAGTTCAGATCTGAAAGCACAGATGAACCACTGCAAAGATCACCAGGGTACGATGGATCACTAAGTACAGCAGAATGTAATATATAATTATGATGCTGGCAGAGCCCCTCCAGAGCCCCTCGAGGGCCAGCAGAAGGGCTTGTGTTTGTCAGTGATTCTGGCACAGCTCAACCTGCTGGTCCTCTGGACACTGAATTGGTAAATAGCCAAGGAGCAGAGGATCAAACGGCATATGGCTTTGCAGACTTTCACTGGGCTGCAGTAAACATCCCAGCTCTGAACAGCTGTGCCTCGTCTCTAACAGTATTACTTTTAAGAGACTGATACCTTCTGGACTGGATGGAAATCTGGAAATAAGCATGCTGCTGTCAGGGCTCTGAGTGCACCAAGAGGCTCTGCAGCCTCTTCCCCCCTCCTTGGGGTTTGGCTGCCTGTACTCCATCCCAGCTCTGATACGGTGCAGCTGTAGCCTTGGATCAGGCTGCTGGGGAAAGAGCTGTGTGAGAAGGAGCTATGGGAAGTTTCATGGGGGCCTCTTGCCCTTTGCTTCGGAGCTGCGTTGAAGCTCAGGCCTCCATCCTTGAGACTTGCCTGAGGTAAGCCTGTACCTGGCCACATGCCTTGCTGATCTTGAACCGCTGATTTGACTTGCTGGCTTGATCTTGCGCCTGCTTCATCACTGCAGACATGTCTAGTAATCTTGCATATTGGCTGACCCTGCTCACCAGCACGGTACCTGCTCAGGTACTGTGGGATTGTGCCCACCTGGGTGGGATCATTGCCCTACCTGCCTTGCCTGCCCTCAGCTTCTGGCTTCCTTCCCTTGTGGGGCAGCCCGTGCTTGCTGCTTCCTGAGAACTCCTACCCCAGGGCTATGAACGTGCTCTGTTACATCGAGAAATTAGTGTCCCGCTGGCAGTCAGTTCATGTCTGAAATCGATACACATGATGTAACTGAACAAATCTCAGTAACAGTGGAGACAGTGCTGAAGGCCACCTGCTATCCGTACAGTCACTCAATGTACAAGACGGCAACAATGCCCTCAAATAGAAGGAGAGCAGGTAGGGAATGCCTGGTCCTCTCTGCAGACTTCTGCTTCCCTCCTGCTTCCCCTGCCTTTCAAGTTGAATTCATCATAGTTTGTCTGAGTGAAATTAAGGTTGGTACTGATGAATGTGCTGGGCAGAACTGCTCATGAAGGGCTGCATGCTGAAATCGTGGCATATATATGAGCAGACAAGTCAGGGAAAGCACTTGGAGGGCCATCCCAGGCATGCTAAAGGCCTTGTGGAATAAGTGTCGTGCAAGAGAGTGCCTCACACAGTGTCAGGTAGTTGTCAGGGTGACATAAAATACCTGCAGTGTGGGTACAGATAGAATAGCTTAGAGTTGCCTGTCCAGCCCCATGGATGTCCCTGTTAAAGCTAAGCCCATGCCTGTAGGATAGAGTAGCAACACCCAAACCACTGCAGATGATGGAATTCCATAGATTAACCCATCAGAGCAATACAGGCATAGACACCATCATCCTGCATAGTACACAAACAGAATATGACCTTAACTATAAACATAGATTAGATTGGAGAGCACAGCTGTGCAGCAAAACAGTGACTACCTATTATGCAGCAATATACATGGCTCTGTAGTAACTCTGTATATTGGTTTTGCTATTATTACTATTAAAAGCCATAAAATCTTAATTTTGTTTATCCACAATGCTAGAAGACATCATCTCTGTGTGAACAGTTTTGGGCATAAATGATCGAGCAATCTGTGTCTTGCACTTGACTTAATTGCAAGGTAGAAGAAAAAGACCAAATAAATACATACTGTTTTCTCATGGAAATCTAAAAAGATTATTTTCAGATTATAAAGGATTCACTCTGTGGTTTTCCTCAAGTGTTGTTGTATGTTTGTGCTTGAGGAAAAGCAAGTTATTGGAAATCTATGCCAGGCTCCAGCTAAGCAGTTGACTTTCTATCTGTGATTGAATACACACTAAACAGGCAAGAATGTTTCTGTATTATTTCCTGGCAGTGAAAATATACTGGGTCATGCATCTTTCCTGTTCATCTGTGGCAGCTTTTGCCTACCACTGCTTTTCCCCTGTAGTCTGCAGGCCCAAATCAGTGCAGTTTGAAAAAATAACTAGATTTCTTAAGAACTTTCAAGAAGCAACAAAATCAACACATCTAACAATCAAATGCAATAACTGGGTATGCTATTTGCTGACCTTCACTTATGAGTGATTCAGTTCTTTTATCTTCTGATCCTGCTTTTTTTAATGTATCTTTTCTGTCTGTGTTGATTTTAGTTATTTTTCTGTCCTCAGTGCTTCTTGTTTCCTGCCTGTTAGCAAAACACAATAAACCAAAAGAATGTGAAAGAATCTTCTGATCTTCATAGTAGATTTTTAATCTTATTTCAATAGAGAATTGGGCTCTATATTGGGAGTAACTGCAGAATTATGAAGGGAATTACAGAATTATAGAACCACCCTGTCTTAGTTTAACCCCAGCTGGCAACTAAGCCCCACACAGCCGCTCACTCACTCCGCCCTGGTGGGATGGGGGAGAGAATCGGAAGGGTAAAAGTGAGAAAACTCAGGGGTTGAGATAAAGACAGTTCAATAGGTAAAGCAAAAGCTGCACACACAAGCAAAGCAAAACAAGGATTTCATTCACCACTTCCCATCGGCAGACAGGTGTTCAGCCATCTCCAGGAAAGCAGGGCTCCATCCCACATAACAGTTGCTTGGAAAGACAAACATTGTAACTCTGAACATCCCCCACATTCCTCCTTCTTCCCCCAGCTTTATATGCTGAGCATGATGCCATATGGTATGGAATATCCCTTTGGTCAGTTGGGGTCAGCTGTCCAGCTGTGTCCCCTCCCAACTTCTTGTGCACCCCCAGGCTCCTCGCTGGTGGGGTGGGGTGAGAGGTAGAAAAGGCCTTGACTCTGTGTAAGCACTGCTCAGCAATAGCTAAAACATCCCTGTATGATCAGCACTGTTTTCAGCACAAATCCAAAACAAAGCCCCATACTAGCTACTATGAAGAAAGTTAACTCCATCCCAGCCAAAACCAGCACACATCCTTAAAGCAGCCTTACATATTTTAAGTTATTAAAAGCAAAATATTCCTTTTCCAGCTATATGTTTCATCTAAGTTTTATGTTAAATTCTGCTGTTCTCAAAGATGAAGAATGAAAGGAAACAGAAATGCTGGAGCCCTGAGCAACCTCTCATTATTTGCAAGTACAGACTTTGAACTTCCCTGGCTTGGATATGAGTGCCTAAGATATTTCAAATGGAGTCTTATGCCCCGACAACGGGGCATAAGATCAAAGGGAAGAGCTTTAGAGACCAAAAAAGCTGCATAGCCCCAAATCGACAAGTGGGCTCCCATTGCCAAAATTGTTTTACAAGCTGCAATCCCTTAATTCAGTACAAAAGCGTAAATTCACTTTTTCCTCAGCCTACAAAAAAAATTCTGATTCAGTTGAGAAGCAAATATATGTGCTAATTCAGCAATTACTTTATGCAGAATCCAACAGTTGACAGCCTGGGGGACGCAAATACGCTCCAGAAAGCACAATGCTGTCTGACAAATTAGTGAACCATTGAGAACTGGCACTCACCATAAAAATGAGCAAAAGGAGAAAAAAAGAGAAATGAGAGATCAGAAGAAAAAATTCTAGAGGAAGACAATAAAAAATTGAGAGAATAAAGAAAAGTTGGCAACAACTGGGCCACAACCTAGAGCAACAATTTGGGCTACCTGTGTCAACTGGAATTCAGACCAGTAAAATAAGATGAGTGAGTGAAAATAATTTCTTATCATGAAACAGTAATACGTCAAGTAATGCTGCTAGTAAGCAAACCAAAGTAGCCACAACATAAAAATATACAAAGAGGTCATTACGGACTCCCTTTTTGATTCTCATACAAATTGCCTTTTGGCACGGACAGTGAATACAGATTTTTATATTTATCACTCATCTAGCCACAAAATAAGAAATAATCAGTACTCTCTTCCACCCTCTATAAAATTCACTGAGGCATTCCTTTAATTATATTTACATATGCTTAAGCTTGTGGGGCTACCATGTGAACCAAGTGCCTGGCTGAGAAAAGGGGAGTTGGAGAGAAGGGGTGCTGAGGTTTTTATTTTAAAGTGGATCTCTTTTCTGATTTGATTCACATTACAGTCCTGTACCACTTGTGTTGACATTGGGATAGAAATTAATTAAGTCAGCACTGATGCTAGAGACAGTATATCATCAGATCATTGCCTCTCTGGAAAAAAACAAACCCATTATTTGTGGACCAGTGTAGCTGCAAATTAGAGGTGTGAGGAGAACACGTAACTGAGGGGCATATGAAAGGCAAATGCGAGAGGGACAGGCCATTTTTATAGAACCTAATTAAAACTTTCAAGATTTGTTGGGTTTGTCTGTTTTCAGATTTTCTGCACTTACTCCTGTAAGTCTCAGGTTTACATCAGCAGATACACAAGCATGGGCTAACACACTTTTACTGCTAAAAATGAAACTGTTGTTTCTTATCAAAGCACAAAAAGCAAAGCAGCAGGGCAGAATCTACCAGCAGTTTGTTATCTATTTCAGTGCTTGCAACCACATTCCCTTAGCCCTATAAACAGGGTGGCCTGCTGTTAACATATATTGCCTGAAGCAAAACACTAAACAATCTAAAAGAACCTTTTATACCTATTTTACATACTTATTTCCAAACATTTCCTAACAGCTCCAGTTAATGCATTAAGGTGCCCAATCCTTAGTGGCTGCACAAATCAAGTCTTTCACGCTGATGCCAGCAGTATTACCATGGTTACATTATTAGAGTGGCTTAACCTAGCAGGTGGCTTAGCAAAACGCCTAGTGCCGAAATAATCCTAGCACAGAACCTATACTTTTCCATCAAACAAATTAGTATATCGCAGGCTCTGTTGTCCAGATCGTGGCAGCATGATGGGTTTTTTTGTTGCTGGGGTTTTCGTAAAAACATAGAATGGTTTGGTTGGAAGGGACCTTAAAGATCACCTAGTTCCAACAGGGACCTTAAAGATCACCTAGTTCCAACCCCCCTGCCATAGGCAGGGACACCTTCCACCAGACCAGGTTGCTCAAAGCCCCATCCAACCTGGCCTTGAACACTTCCAGGAATGGGTCATCCACAGCTTCTCAGGGCAACCTGTTCCAGTGCCTCACCACCCTCATGGGGAAGAATGTAATCCTTATATTTAGTCTAAATCTTCCCTCTTCCAGTTTAAAGCCATTGCCCCTTGTCATATCACACCATGCCCTTGTAAAAAATCCTCCCCAGCTTTCCTGTAGGCTCCCTTTAGGTACTGGAAGCCTGCTCTAAGGTCTCCCTGGAGCCCTCTCTTCTCCAGGCTGAACAACCCCAACTCTCTCAGCCTTTCCTCACAGGAGAGGTGCTCCAGTCCTTTGATCATCTTTGTGGCCTCCCCTGGACTCACTCCAACAGGTCCATGTCTTTCTTGTGCTGAGGACCCCAGAGCTGAAGGCAGTACTGCAGGGGGGGTCTCACCAGGGCAGAGTAGAGGGCGAGAATCCCCTCCCTCGACCTCCTGGTCACGCTGCTTTTGGTGCAGCCCAGTTGGCTTTCTGGGCTGCGAGTGCACATTGCCAGGTCATATTCAGCTTTTTTTTCCTGGGTAAAAATGCTATTCTTGTAATTTTATCAATTATCAACTGCGAAATTGCTAACAAACAATTTTCTAAAAAACCCAATTTCCTCTACTCACAGTTTTGTCGATCTAAAAATCTCAGTAAAGTCAACAACCAAGGAAAAAAAAAAAAAAAGCCCTCCATAAACCACAAAAAGCCAATGTAAGGCTTATACTTTTAAGTGCATTTAAGGTTGGACTTTAAATCTGCAACGATCCCATACCAGCTGGATGCTGGCCAGCTTTTACTTGTTTGAGAGGATTATTTGGAAGATGCAAAATTCTGTATTATTATTTTTTTTAACTGGTGGTTTCAAAGCTAAGATCCTGAAGCTTTGCAGATAGATTCAACTGTAAAGAGTTGTGGTTGACAATAGCAGAATTAGTCCATCAAGGAATGAGAATATTTGGCTACCATGTATCCAGACCAAGTCATTCACATACAAATAGCAAAATGTTCCATAGGACTTAAAGCACTGTGCCTTTGTGAGAGAACAAATAGTCAGAAGAATATAGAAATAAAAGTGAAAACATAATGGGCAGATCAAATTTTGGCATTTGAACAAGGTACTGCTAGCAGTTTTTTGGATGGAGGCTACCAGCCATTGCAAATCACAAACTAATACAAAGTGTTAATATCTCAGTTGGTATTATTTTAGCTTTAATTCTTATTTCAGATTTAATTCTAAAGATACTATAATTGTTTTATGTGCTACATGCAAAAACCCATTTTTGTTCCCTCCTGTTTAGTGGGGTACAATGCTAAAGAGCAAAGAGGGAATTTTCATTCTTAACACTTTCACACTGCTTGCCAAGATGCTTTTTCTGATCTCAATATATTACAATATAGTAGCGTAAATTTGAATACTTAAGTTATAAAACCACCCTGGAGCGTGTAGAAGTTTCATAGATATTTTGTGGATTCCTTCATACCATTGCCCCATATATTTTGTTTCACCTCTGAACACCCCGATGTGTTGTGTTTCTCAGCTTGTGTACATCTCTCCTTTCCCATGCTGATTTCACTGCTGCATCAATGAAGCTCCAGTCCTCCAGTCTTTATACTGTAGCACTCAAGTTTAGAGACTCTGAAGCCTTGCTTAGAAGTGACTCAAATAACTTTTCACAATAGAGGAGAAAGCTGAAAAGCCTTCAACATTTAAATAGAAACATAAGTTTCAAGTGTAGTATAGAGGCTTCAGATCTCTTAACCTTATTCATCAATTAACATATCTGCAACAGCTGGGTTTTGATTCATGTTTTCAGAGAACAGTAATGCTGCTGATACAGCATTTCCAGTTCAGTCACAGGAATACTGAAGTGGTTTTCAGAAGATAATTTAAAAAGTACTCAGTTGACAGAATGTTTCTTCAGGGAACCATTGATGGCATTCTCAAATTGCAACAGAACCAGAGATAGTCTTCATTTTAATTTCAATATCAGGA
>NW_009617071.1:12864-56893 GCF_000690535.1 Cariama cristata
AAGTGACGATCACAGCTAACCCATTTTAATGACAACCCTGAACATTTAGAAACTCTGTCTATTCAATATACTTCTGTGCAGAGAAACAAGAACAGATGGATACTTCCTTAACACCTACTGCTGTGGGAGTCTTTTGAAACACTTGCAAGTAAGAAATTATTACTGCTATAAAATGTCTCAGTTTTATTTGTTTAGAGGATTTCTATAGAACACGCATACAATTTATTTTAGGTTTCTCAAGTTAGGTTGTGCTTTTGGAAAGCTGAGGAAGTATCACTTACTGAAGGAAAGCTTATTTCTACGCTTCATAAAAAAGGTTTTAGGATATTAAATTGAAGATTTACTGCAATCTGTTGTGTAAAGAGGCTGAGGGATGTGCATGGTATGCTACTACAGAAGTGATGGAGTAGCTCCAGGGATGAAGAGCCCAGTCCTACAAAGAAGGAGGAGTCTCAGTGAAGAAGAGAGTGCTATCTAGAGGAAATCACAGAAAATTGAAGCCTAATGCTTTTCTGACTAGGAACATTGCAGAAAGATGAAATGCAGAGATTTTAGCTCACAATTATCTTAATAGCTTTCCTTGGGTGATTTAAATGTTTCTTTGTTCCACATGTAGCCAAAAGGAGAGAGACAAATTATTTCCTATGTTTGGAATGCTCTTCTCTGTTCTCCTCTGAAGTTATATGCATCAGTTTTGTTTGTTTTTTGTTTGTTTTATAGAATTTCATATGCAGTAGATTCAGGAAATAAAAGGTAAGTTCAAAAGGTCGGAAAGTGAAATGTTATTAGGGATTTTGATCTACTCAGATTATTTAATGGGTTTCATTTTCATTATGCTTAGTGATCAGAAATTGCCTTAAAAATCTAGTTATTTGCAATAGGAGTTGCAACCCAAGTTACTTTAAATATCAAAAGAAGACAGTCTAACTTATGTCCCCCTCAAAAATAAGATATTTTCCTCCTGCCATCTTTTGGCACAAGTGTTGCAAAAATGAATGCAGGTGATTAGAAATTTGGAAAATGGAGAGCATGATAGTGTCTGACACAGAAGTAAGGTATTTCTTCCAGTCCAGGCAGCCATTGGGGATTAGACATGTAGTAAGTCACTGTGGTTCTACTTTATAGATCCACCGAGTTAAAAAACAAAATAACTATGCAGACAATTTACTCAGAGCTTTTGCATAATAGAGGTCACAATACCTCACCTAGTAATTCCTGACCTGTAATTTCTGACTGGGCTGGAGGACATCTCTTAGAAAGACACACAATTGTAATTTAAAGGCTTCACACAGTAATAAATACATTAATTCCCCAGGTAAGTTGTTTTGATTGTAAATTGCCATCATGATAAAATGATGTACATTTTTTTAGCTTGAATTGATATGTTTGTCTTACAACTACAGAACTTTTATATGTTGTCTTACTGATTCCACAGTTCTCTGATCTAAGTCTCATCCCAGTGTACATACTGATAGACTACGATCAAATAACCACTGACTTTCCTGTTGGCTAAACTTACTAAATTAATCTCATTAACTTATCGTCTGGCTTTAAGGTATGATTTCCAAACTTTACCAAATTAAAAAGGATTCAGAAGAAATCTACAAGTATTTGCCATATATTTTTAAAGATTAGACAGGATAAAATAATGTTATTTCTTACTCATCCCTGCACTAATGCCATATATAAGCATACAAATACCCCTTTCAGTTTTCTTGTTAATTTATCTAAGGATCACAGCAATTAATTCAGACACTTCAGATATTAGGTTATCCTGCCAATTTACATGCATCTAGGATAAATCTTGTAATTTGTTTTGGCTCCTCTGTCTCCTGAACACAAAGATAAGTTTGCTATATGTCTAGAACTTGAATTCTAAGAGCTGAACACTATACGGTGTTTAATGTACAAATTTAGATAAACTGTTTATCTGCTCTGGGTGATTAGGACCTGAAGTACATGACTTACAAGGGGAAGCTTAAAAGAACTGAGTTTGTTAGCCTTGAGAAGACTGGGGGGAGTTGTTGTCTACAAATGCCTATTGGGTAGCTTAGGAAAGATGAAGCTGGACTCTCCTTGAGGGTGCACAGTGAAAGCATGACATGGAGTGAGCACAAACTGCTACAAAGGAAATTCCAATAAAATATTAAGAGGAAAAATATTACTCTTGTTGAGGGTAGGCAGCCACAGGTTGCCCAGAGAGGCTGAGGAATCTCCACCCTTAGAAATACTTGAAACTCCACTGGATGACCTGAGCAACCCACCAGACCTACTCTGAACGGTGGATCAGACCAGGTTCCTTCCAGAGGGAGGTTCTCTCCAGTCTAAATGACTCCAACTCTATGACTAATTAATTAGCTCTGCTGGCCTTGTTCAGTGGTGGAACTGAAGTGATGCTATAATTTGGATTCGAAATGCAGACCTTTCTCCGCAGACCTTGCATGATACCTGACAGGAACAGGAATTTTTATCAGGGTATTGCTTCATACAAACGAAAGGCTATTCTGGGGACAAGAGCGGAATGTCCATCTCATCCATCCATCGTACTTCTCTTGGACCTCCCTGTCTCTCCTGTATGAACTAAACTACTTCACTTTACACCACAACCTGGTGCGGTGAACTAGCATCAATTTCAGTTCTTCACAATAGACCAGTTTTAGATCCTCATACTAGACCATGCTGTAATTTCCAGCAATGTAGTAGTAGCTGCTGCCTAAAATACTGACTTCTCCCCACAGCAGGTGGAGGGCAGACAGCTGAGAGGAAAAGGAAGCATGGGCAAAACCAATTTCCGAATAAAGACCCTTCTTTTTTGCTTTCATTGCAATTAAAAATTGCTACGAAAAGTTATGTTCTTGATGAAACTACAAGATTTGCCAAAGCTAAATGTTATTGAGCTTGCTTATCAGACATGATAAGCAATACAATGTATATAATACAGTTAACAACTTAATTTGTACCTGTTGTGTTCAGACGAATTATCCTATTATCTTTACTTCACATTCTTTTACACCCAGTTAAACTAATCCAGTGAAATACACGTACATAAGAATTAGGCCTTTGATATGATCAGTAAATTAAATTAACTTGACTCCAGGAAGAGAAAGATAAGAAAATGCCTGTCCTTATGAGAAAGGTCACAAACAAAGAATGAGAGGAGTACACATTTTAAAGTTCCAGAGTATAAAGAAATAATGGCCAGAGGGATAAGGGACCTGCATTTTCTGTAAGTTTCTGTCTTTCTGACTGAAATATTTTTGCTTGACAGTTTACTGTGTTCCAGATTAAGGTCACTTTTCTGGTTATATGTTTTGACTTGATATACCTAAAATGCTGTATATTTATGGCAGAAACCAAACAGACAGTACAGCAGCAAAAAGTCAGAAATAAACATGTTAATGGAGTAAATTACAGCTACGTGTGCCAGTGTATTGTAGATATTTACATCTTCCTCCCCATTTTCCTCTCCAGTTTGAAGCTCACATCAGAGTCACATCCCTATATTGACAGGAGAAAAAGACTTCAGAAGCCAATACATAAAACATTGGGGAAAACAGAAGATGAAACCATGAATGTAGGAGCACTGTGGGTTGCTCAGCTAAGGCTGTGGATGTGGAAGAAGTGCCTTGCACTGAGGTGACAGCCTGGGAATCGGATGTTTTCTGTAATATACCTTTTGCCTTAAAGAATATGCCTCCTTCTGCTAATTACTCCAAGATCAAATACAATTGAGGAGATGGATGTGCAAAACTCCTCTCAGAGCTATTTACATCTTTGCTTTCCAAAAGCAAGTGTTTTAGCTTAGCTTTCAAAAAGTCCAGTCTACAACATGATCTGCTCACACAAGCAGGAAGTTTTAAATGGTGTGGATATATCCTGGAAAGGGTACGGTTAAGTCAAAGTCAGGCAACTCGACTGGAAAACAAACAAACATTTTCTGCAGAGGAAGAAATATCCACTAACCTTAAAGACTGTCAGCAGTGACTATGGTGAGGTTTGTCAAGTTAATTCCTTTGAAATATATCTGCTTCAAAAATAAAACAAACAAAAAAAAATCTGTCTTCCACTTTTTGAGTGGATGGGTGATTCAGCTGCCAGCATCCAGCTTGAGGAAAAGAAGACATAAACTTACTTAAACTCTGTCTTTTCAAGTGTTTCTGTAGACTGTCTCAGATGTTTCAGATTGCAAGTTTGTTTTTCTTTAACTGTGTAGAATAATTTGTTGTTCAGGCTTGGCAGATGATAAAGTGATCAAGCCCAAACAGCATTACCAAGAACCTTGTTTTGCTACCACACCTCACCCACACCTTCCAACAGTCTTGTTCAGTGACTCACTCGCTGTTGCTACACAATTTCTCCCTTTCTCCTGAGAGCAGGGAACAGCAGTAGTTTCAACTTTGGTTATTCATCAGAGAGCCCTTTGCAAGTCTATTGCTACTTGTCCGGTTCATCTCCATTTTCTTAATCAAAAAGTGAGAGTTTTGTTCATACAATGCATAATAGTGCATGTGCTTGCTTTTCAACTGTATTTGTCTGATAAAAAATGTATTTGCAAGTTGATATATCAAAAATTCTGCAGCTATAGCAAGATTTGTAACTGCAGTACAACTGAAGGTGTGAAATGTGTGTGTGTGTGTGTGTATATACTTGTCCCTGTCTTCTCAAACAATAATTTAATGTAAAACTTTGAGTGTTATTTATATATCTACTCAAAGTTGTAGAGTAATTACTGTAGAGTAACAGAAAAAAAAAAAAAAGAGAGATGCAAATATTATAAATCTTGCTTTATGTTTGGAGGCTGTACTAAACATAATTTGCCAGAAAGCTGCATCTTGTGTTTGCATAGTGTTTATCAGCCTTCACTATTTACAACAGATGGAACTAGGGCATTGTGAATGTTTCTATTAAACAGTAAATGACACTGCAACATAAACACAATATTGCGGAAGTTTGGTCTTACAAATTAAATTCTACAACCTGGCAGAGAGCTTACAAATTTAAAATCATCTTATCTTCTGTTCTGTAGAATATAACTATAGCAGATATCCATTGCCACATGCTCAGTGAGGGCAACATTATTGCTGCATACCCTGAAACACAGGAAAGGGAGGATAGTACTGATAATTCCAGAAGGGCCGTTGCATGGATTTCATGAGGCACTATCACTTACGAAACAAAAGGAATGGTCAAGCAACAAAAACAATCTTTCCTGGCAGCTAAAGAAATCTCACTCTGATTCTGGCTCTCAGGCACTTATGCACCACCACATTTCTGGTTAAAATAATTTTCCAAACTGATTTTTCTTTAAGTAGACAAAATAACAGTGTAATCACAACCATCCCACATTGAACAAGTGGTCATTGCTGATCTAGCAGAAATATCCTCTTCCAATAAACAACATATGCTTCCAAACCTCTGACTTTGGCCATCTTTGAAGGCCATGAATAATTGTTTACTGATGGGCATTTATGCAAGTCCTTCAGCTGGTAATCATCTCTTTATCCAATTTCCAACATAACCTTTTTTTTCTCACAGGCTGAAGTGTCTTTCCTCCTGGGTCTCCATAGTACACATCCTTGTTACAGGTCCACCAAAGACTAAAGATAGACACTCACTCATTGCCTATAATTTCTGCCTTCATTTATTTAAAAAGCCAAACAAACCTCATATGTGTGAATAAAACCATAGTACAATAGTATAAGAATTGCCAACTACACGTGAGTCGATGTGTCCAAATCCCTCCACCCTCAGTAGTTTATAACCCTTTTGACAACTCTAACCACATAGAGGGCCACAAAATGGCACTGTCATCTTGTAGCTTCACTCCCATAAAAAGTTATATGACAGTTTCCATCTCCAAACTCTTGCAGAAGTATTAACCTGAAATCCTATTCCCTGCAGAGTCCAGGCTTTTAATTGCTGGGCTTACATAGGATTATGCTTTATCTTCTCTGGCCAATGTGGGTAGAATGGTGGCCCACATGGACCAGATAGTATTGGGTGCAGGTGTCAAGATTTTGGTAACCAGGAGATGCAGGAGTGGCCTCACCTCCATGAAATATATTTAAGAAAGGCCAGAAAATGCGAGACACGCAGAGGAGGAGGGTACAAAAGAGAGAAACAAATCTGCAGACACTGAGGTGAGAGTAGAAGGAGTGAGCAGAGGTGCTTCAAGCACTGGAGCATATATTCCTCGTCAGCCCCTGGAGGAGACCACAGTGGAGTGGGCTCCCAACAGGAACTGCAGCCCCTGGAGAGCCCATGCAGAAGTTTAACTTGAAGTACTGCAGCCCATGGAAGGACCCATGCTGGAGCAGGGGGAAAGTGTGAGGAGGAAGGAGCGACAGAGAGGAGCTGTTATGGACTGACCACAACCCCTGTTCTTCCTGCACTACTCAGGGCTTGGGGCAGGAGGTAGAGGTGTTGGGAATGAAGGAATGATGTGGAGCCTGGGAAAAAGAAGGGTGAGGGTGGAGGGAAGGTGTTTAGGTTTTGTCTTATTTCTTATCATCCTACTTTATTTTAATTGTCAATATTAATTAATTTTCCCCAAGTCAAGTCTGTTTTGCCTAAGACAGTCATTGGTGAGCAATCTCCTTGCCCTAATCTTGGCCCATTATTTTTTTAATCTTACAATCTTTTTTTCCTTTTGTCCCGCTGAGGAGGGGCAGTGAGAGAGCAGCTGGGTGGGAGTTTGACTGTTAGCCATGGCTAACCCACCACACCACTGTATCATCTCTGTATCATCTCTACTTTGATCTCTATCAAATGAGTGCCTCCAAAATGTCAAAATTATAAAAAATATGTGCATGGAACTTTGTATTCTCTAGCTAAGCCCATGAAAGATTTCACTTGCCATTTTGTGGGTAAAACTGGACATGGCAGCAAATGACACATCTATAAGCCTTATAATTTTTTAATTTCTCAAAGGTTATCCTCAGTAGTTTTCCTCATTTCTCATATTTCATTAAAAGGCTGGGTTGGAAATGAATCTCATTACCCTGGATAACTTTTGAAAAATATTTCTTGTTTGTACATGTTCAATCTGTAAGATGTATGCATAAGGTAGCATTTAACAAGATGTGAATACATAACCACAATGACATTAATATCTTGTCCAGGAGTGCCTGAAATGTTGCTGGAGCATCACACTTGCCGAGCAGAGCTAAGGCAGTCTTCTACAGCTTCCTATAGTCTTATGCATCTCAGGCTCTCTGCCATTATCTCTTCCAATCAAGCATGAGTACTTACACGGCTTCACCTGGCATTCTGACAATTCAAGATATCAGATAGGGAATTTAAACAGTGCTCTTAGATTCAGGAATCAATATGTAAAAGGTAATATGGTTGAACTTTGGAGCTAATACAAGCTATATCACTATAAGATAACACAAGGAACACCGCAAGTGGTATTAGACATTTCAACAACATCTAGCTTAAGTATTTTTAAAACTTCCAAAAATATTTACAGTATCTGGAAGTGATTTTAATGGATCTGAGGCACATGCAGTGTTCAGTCAAGTGGATTGCCCACGTACTGGTTATGAACATATCTGATCCATAAAACTCAGATTCCTAACTGACCTTATATGTGACCTGTGTTTTGCCTAGTGACACCTAATTATTTCAGCTATCAATCAGATCTATAAAGCAGTTTAATAGATTTTTACTCTTATCTTGAGTGAAGAATCAGCTCCATCAAAGTTTTATCCAATTTCAGAATAGCATTAAACAAATCTGGCAACTGAAAATCTGCCAACATATTTTTATTAAAACAGTTGGGGTTTATGCTTTTGAAATTGCCTGTGGCTCTTTATAAGTTTTTGAAAAACAGTTTTTCTGTATTTATGATAGTAGCTCATCTATTGATATCAACCAAAGCCAAAAAGTCCAACACAATGCTAAAAATGAAGTTACAGTTTGTAGCTGAGCTTCTTCAAAAAGGTTCTGATTTTTGGATTAGAGCACTCTCCTTTATCTTCATATTTCAGATTTAAGAATTCATTTTTGCCCGTGATAGTCTTCTCATTCTGAAACTTGGAATGACATAACTATGATATTATTATTAATCTGCATTGTACAGATTCAGGTCTCTAACTTTTCCATTGCCCCAAGTACCATAAAAACATAGGGGAGGTAAATATCTCAGCTGAAAAGCTTAAATTAAATATTTTGATCTCAATTCAGCTACTATGCAGGAAGCTGAAGGCTTATAACTCTTTGGTCTTTAACTGATATAGGATCACAGATTTTCAAAAGCTGATGTGGCTAGCAAGGCCAGATATTTCATTCAAGCCAAACAAGGAAACAGTTAAATTTCTGATTGTTTTACTAATGGCAGACTGCAATGGAAACTTAGAATAGAATATTTCAGTTGGAATGGACCCACAATCATCTAGTCCAACTGCCTGGCCAGTTCAGGGCTGACCAAAAGTTAAAGCACGTTCTTAAGGGCATTGTCCAAGTGCCTCTTAAACACTGATGGTTTAGGGCATCGACCACATCTCTAGGAAGCCTGTTCCAGTGTTGGACCACCCTCTCAGTAAAGAAATGCTTCCTGATGTCCAGTCTGAACTTCGCCGACACAGCTTTGAACCATTCCTGCATGTCCTATCACTGGATCCCAGGGAGAAGAGCTCAGCACCTCTCACTTCATTTCTCCTTCTCAGGAAGCTGTAGAGAGCAATGAGATCACTCCTCAGACTCATTTTCTTCAAACTAGACAAACCCAAAGTCCTTAGCCGCCTCTCATAGGACTTCTGTTGAAAGTTTAGATTAAGCGGTAATACATGGCCTGAGTTGAAATTACTATGTATGCATGTGTGTACACCAGAAGGAAAACACAGGAAACAGCAAGAGAATTAATTGTTGTATAAGTGAGAGAGCAATCCAGACCAGAGAACTCAGAGTAAAATGTTATCAGGTGAAAGATATGTCTCCTGTTTCTTATTTTCCATCATATTCAGGAAAACAGGATTTCATGTACATTTTTCTAAAATAAACAATATTACAGCAAAGGCATACCTGATTACAAAATCCATTTCAGAGGAAAATAAAACAATCTGAAAAATCTCAAACTGCTTAACTTCTCAAACTATACATATACAAATTGTGTCTTGCTATTCATATTACAAACCCATAAGAAAAAAAAAAAGAGTATCATTTCCAAAATGCTGTAGTATAATATAAACTGAAGAAAAAAATATTTTTGTGAAGCAGTGAGGGATTATTGCACAATCATTTAAAGCCAAAACATACAGTTTGTAACTTAAAAGTAAATCATTTTATACGTAAATGTATTTTTCTTATGCAGTGATTTATCTCAAGCAAAACAGCAAAGCTGATTTGTCATAAGGAAGCCATTTTGCCATGCAGAAATGGGATATTTTTCATTTGGTATTATCTGGATCATTCTACGATATAGCCATTCCTTAAAACACGATTAATTTTTAATTGCTAAAATTAATCCTGTCAGAGGCAAAGGAATAAAATAATTTTTCAAAGTTTACATTTCCCTTCTTATCAAGTAAACATATTAAAAGAGAAAAACCACAAATCACCCAAGCTCCTAATGATAAAGCATGATGTGTGCAGGGCACTCTGCTAGAATATGGGGGGGAAGCCTTGGTCCTTGTTTTCAAGGTTGCTGGTATTTTTAATCAAAGATAGTCTAATGCAAAGTGTATGTGTTTGAGAAGCCTGGTCTGGAAATCAGAGATCTGTTCCCTGTTGGGTGATTGCGTTAACCACAAACCTTTATTTAGACTTTGCTTCTCTGTTCTTCTACATGATCCTTGTATGCCTAGCTATACAATGGTGCATTAGTCATGACTTGACCATGTCTGAAAATCGGACTATATTTAGGGGATTTGATAGGACAAGAGGAAATGGTCTCAAGTTGTGCCAGGGGAGGTTGAGGCTGGATATTAGGAAGAACTTCTTCACTGTAAGAGTCGTTAGGCATTGGAACGGGCTCCCCAGGGAGGTGGTGGAGTCATCGTCCCTGGAGGTGTTCAAAAAACGTTTAGATGTGGCACTTCAAGACATGGTTTAGTGGGTTTAGCGGGCATGGTGGCATTTGGTATACCGTTGAACTTGATGATCTTTGAGGTCTTTTCCAACCATAATGATTCTATGATTCTATGATTCTATGATTTGGGTTGAGTCAGAGGAATGCCTGCCTATGTGGGGATTGCAATAGAGTATGAAGTGACAGGCAGGAACCCACCACCACCAAATTTAAATGCTTAAAGAATTAGACCAGGGTGGAATGGATTGCTGTGGGGGACGTAGCTGAGTTTTAGCCTGATTTAAAAAGGATTTAGCTAAACTAGATTCCTTCTGATCATGTCCTTGCCTTCAAATGTACCTGTTGATGTAGGCAGCCGCTCTCCTCTTCCCATAGTTACAATCTTTTTATGATTCGTTGTACAAAAACAGCAGCCAAAAAGCGAGAGTGCCTCCAAAACACCAGGTGATGAGCTATGGGGCTTAGACATATTGCTGAGCCAGATTAACACTCCTGGAGAACAACTAACCCATCTTTTGACAAAGTTTTTTCCTATGGACTGTGGTGATGCAGCAGCCACAGCGAACAGTTGTGATACAGGAAAATAATACTGAGACATCACTGTTCAAATGTCACCAAGACAAATGTCACTCGGTTTGGCATACAGGGACCACAGAGCTCTGGATATGCGGTAGCAATACTTCTGTGCTTCCCCTGGTAGCAGGGGATCAGCTCTCACCTTTCCCTCAGGAAAAGATTTACCTCTGCGACTCCCAAGGCAACAGCTCTCAGTCATGCTGAGACTGAAAAAATTCACATCTCTTTACTTCTGCTTTATCAGTGTTGCCCATCAGAGGTTTCCCTTTTCATCAGTGATGAAAAGTAGGAACCACATTTAGGTCTTCTGAGGTCTATTTGGAGCCACCCACCTCCTCCCTGTATCAGCAGCACAGACATCTCACGTGCCTCGCATCACTCCGCTGTAGGTAAAGGCTGGGCCTCCACTTTTCAGTCACCATGAAGATGTAAAGGAAACAGTATAAATCTGGCTCTAAATTTCTCCATCAGTGAAACGGAGACTTCCGCATCACAGCACTGCTTTGGAATATGACACTCAGGCTCAAATTGCTGTGCACTTTTGGAGATTCAACTCAAAATTAACTGTGCCCAGCAAGCGAAAATTTGGGTTCTCTCCTATTGTACAGTAAATCACTACAAGCTTTTTTTCAGGGTCCAAAACTAAAATAGAGTTTGGTTTCAGATGCAAGATTGTAATGAAAATAAAACCCAGGGATATTCTTTCTGAAGATAGACAAATTCCAAAGACTGCAAAGTACAAACATTCTAAACATGCAATTGCATAAACTATTTCATTTTGCAACAAAACTCAGTAAAATATTAAATTTTTAATGCTCCTTTACCATAGAATATGCAAATTAACATTTACAAGTCTACATTTTCCAACAATAGATGGCACTAGTAATTCCCGCATTCACCACAACATTAAATAATGTTACAGTGTTTTAACATACGCAAAACTAATCATAACTGCCTAAGTAATATATGATGATCAACTCTGCTCTAAAAAATTTATATAGATTTTTTTCTCATAGCAAAACAGACAGTTATGATAGTAGGAGCAACATCTCAAAAATATTTTACTACTTACAATGATTTATCTGAACTGGGAAGTAAGAAAATATTCCACTCTCTGTTACATTGGTATAAATCACAATGTTCAATGCCAAAGAATAAGAAAAGGATTCTGTTTATTAACACTCATAAAGCCTGTTGTGTACTTACATAGAAGCAGTAGGATTATTTTTACCTTTCATTTAAAAATTAGCAAAGTAATTTTAGATGTAGGTCTCCCTTAAATCAGTGCAAAAGTCACTTTTAGATTGACACAAACTTGCTGATTTTTTTTGTGCAACGGGAACATGCCTGCTCCTTCAGGAGAGGAACTGCAGGGGTTTTCCTTTACAGAATATGGCCTCAAGAGCTAGTTAGTGTGAGGAGTACTGGAAAAACACCACACTGTCCAAGAATGCTGCTATAGTAGATGGGGGATCTGGACTACAACATGTACACCTTAACACAGCCTTAGGTTAGACAACCAGGCTGTTATTTAGCAACTGCAGAAGGCTATTAATCTTTGTATAAGATGATATATACACTACATTCCCTATGTTCTTCAGCAAGGTGAAGGTAGGATTGAAATCAGCTGACTAGCAGCTGGTGAGGGAAGACTAGGCACAAGATTTATAGGTCTGAAGTAGTGAACAGCACACAGAGGACAATTTACTTATGGCATATAAGGATTCATGTATTAGCAAATCAGTCTTCCTGTGTCTGTGGTTTCCACAATAGAACAATTCTCTATTAGCATGTGGGTTGTTGAAATGTCTTCTGCAGACCACAGGAAAAGGAGGAGGGGGGCAGGTATGCGGACTTCACATCAACGTGGGTATTCATGCTGATATAACAGAGGTGTAAGAAGAACATGGGGATGACCGACCTCTGCCTAAACTGGAACAGCCCTCTCCACAGTCTACTTCCCATCAAATGTCTTCCTTAGTATAGACAAGCTCAGCTTAGGTCTTCACAGTCATTATGGGGCATTATAATAAAAATTGTTTTTTAAGTCTTTAGGCAATAAAACCCATTACTTCAGAAATCGGAAAAGGTGTGAGGTAGCAGTGTCTGCTTTGGCATTTGTGGTAATTACAGTTTCAAGTAATTTTTGCCTTTATCCCCCCACTCACCCATTATCAAAACACACTGTTGTGCATCACTACTTAATAACTGTTGAGTCCCAGTGACAGTCCCTGGGAGGGAAGCGCCATCAGGTGAGTCAGGGAGTCCTGCGTGCACCTCCAAGATGCAGTCCTTCTTCTCCAAGTAATACGGAGTGTTCATTGCATGTACTGTGGCAAATATCCAAGCTTCACGCAGGGCTGAACTTTAGATGAAGTTGGCTTGTTTGTAACAGCCAGGTTTAATCAGTCCCATTGTTTGGAAAAATCAGCTCTAAACAGACCTTAGAAATAACCATTCAATTTCTCATTTAATATCTTCATTTTTAATTGGGTTGTTGCATTCTTTATATGCATTGAAATCCTAGTACGCTAGCTCCTGTGGGAAAATAGTACTCAGCAATTTGAAGTTGTTAGCTGCTCTGAACATAGGGGATCTGATTCTCATTTATGTTATAGTCGCTTTATATTGCTCAGGCAGTAAATTGCATTTACACCCAGTAAATGAGCAACTGGAGTAGTGTAAAGTAACTTTAGTATGAATAAGAATTAGGCCCAAAGCCTTCCTGTGTTTTTATAGCAACTCTGTTATTCATCTCAATTGGTGAGATAGGGATTGATTGACAAGCAAATAGCAACACGGTATTACCTAGTTTGGAAGGAGAATTGAGCCAGGGATTAGAAAACCCCAATTCAGTGAAGGAAATCAGACTGGCTATTAAAAGTCTGAAGTCCAACAAAACACTAAGGCCAGATGGTTTCAGCATACATTTTTACAATCAGCTAAGTATAAAACATGAAATAGCTCCCCTGCTAGTTAAAGTATTTCAAAATTATTTACAGATGGGAATTAATGTTAATGAGTCGTGTAGCTAACTCCCTATATACCATACTGAAAATTTACCGCCCTCGAGTTTAGTCCCAGCCAATGCACCAGAAAGTTTCATCTTTTGAAAATGGAAATAGGTTTTCCTTGTTTTACCATGTACAACTAACCATTTCAATTTCACATCTAAGAGGCTTAAACGGAAGCAGGATAATAAGGGACGGAGCTAATACCAGAAATGTCCTCAACATGAAGGTTATTTTACTTGTAAATTCCCATGGCTGGAAGATTTACTCATAAAACATAACATACAGTAGAAGTGTATTATGGCGAGTAATGATAGTAAAGATATACGCAAGAGTGGTTCAGGGGAATACAAAGCTCTGTCTCTGTGTGAGTGGCTCAAAGCCATGTTAGGTCAAAATGCAGATTTCAATGTTTGACGTTCCTGTGAGGCAGCCACCCACGTGATAAAAGTACTAATGGGCCACCTACCTGCACATGTAGGTGAAAGACTGAGAATATTCTGTTCTTTTTAGCTGAACATATGTATTGATCGTTTGCCTAGACATAATTGAGTAGATCTAACCCAATCAGGAATTTGTAATAAAGAAAACAGAAAATTCCCCCACTGTGGTATTTTAGTTAGCTTAGCCAACTCAGTTGGTAGAACTATGATCTTCTAAGGATATTTTCTTGCCTATGTCTCCTAAAGGTATATTGTTGTAGACTTTTTCCATTGCATGCATGCAGAGGAAGCAAAATTACAATGTATTCTGTAGCTATTAATTGAAGATTGGATAATATTCCTGACCCTTCAAAAAAGCATTGATTTGGGGTGGGGAATAGCAGAAGATTAAAATTTTTTTTCAAAGGATCAATGAATACAAGAAACTTGACTAACCAATTAGTAATTTGGGTGTTCTATCACACAAAGAAAAGGTAAGATAATTAATTTTTAAATCACATTTAGAGCGGGCTGCATACCTGATGAGTTAAATGAACAGCCTTGGGTGAGATGCTTCTTGACACAGCTCCTAACTCAGATCCAGGCTATAAGCAAGGGTTGGTATTTCAAGACTCTCCATTTGTTTCCATGATATAGGAAAAATACTCACCCCAATGCTGAGTTGCTCTCCAGATACTCAGTGCGATCACCTAAATCAACGCAAGGGGGTTTTGAGGTGGAGTAGAGTCGCCATAACTGCCTTAGCTCAACTTTCTCCACATGGCCTGTTGAAGAGATGGGTTTAGAGAAGAGAGGATTTAGCAACACCATTTGGATACAAGATATATTGAATATGTGACATCCTCTCGCCCACCAGATTTGGATCGAACGACCTAATCCCTTTCCTTCACCCTGGAAAGATGTCAGTAAACTGCACTTTCAAAGTAGAGTAAACATTATCTTTTCTCCCATGTCACTGTTGCAGCTGCTCTTTAGCTACTGCTGCTTATTTGGCTCAATTAACAGAGGCTTAGAAACCCAAATTTTTACTTAAGTTTGAGCTATAGATACCCAAATAAGTGAGACTGTTTGGCACACACCATTTGGCCTCAAAATACCACATTGACTCTATTAATTTTCTTCAAATTTAACAACAATGAACTTACTGCCAGTCTGAGAACTTATTTGAGGATTTGGGGTTTGGTTTTTGTTTGTTTGTTTGTTTGTTTGGATAAACCCTTCATTTCAAATCAAGTTTTTGGAGTTTTAAATGTAGAACTCCTCACTAGGCCCATTTTGCAACAGCCACTATACAGCTGTGGCTTCTACTACTACCTTCTAATTTGCTACAGTGCCTTTATTGGAAAAAATCAACTACAGTTATCGAAGGGAATTCTAGCAAGTGGTAAAGGGTATCTACAAGAGCAGTTGTGTTGAAATGTCATGAGGTGCAACAGGAGAATGCAGGAATTCAACATATTTATTCTTGTAACCACAGAAGTGTTTAAATGTAAATACAAAGTGTGTGTATATAAACTTATACCTTTATATATATGTATGGAAAAACTTTTCACTAACTTTGCCTCCAAGCTGGCTTTGTTCAGAAAAATATTGAACAAGTCTTAAGGACAGGACAGGCAATAATGCCTTTGTATGCATTGAGGGTTTTTTCTGCTGTCATTCACAAGGGGGTTATTACTTCTGTGCATGTATCAGCCCTGCCATTCCTGTCTCCAACTAAAGATTGCTGTAAAACTGCTGCCCAACAGAGAGACTTGGTTTTGCATTTGGAAACGTGGCCCATGCTAAATTAATGCAGATTTTCTCCTGTATGCATACCTAAAATTAAGCTTTTGTCTCACTAAGTGGCACAGGTAAAGTAGACTGGAATCTGAATGAACACGTTTAGATTTGTCTCCTCTCCACAGATAAAAATCTCACTAATCATTGCATTCCCTTAACGGATTCATTTCTCTTAGGTACAACAACTTATCATTTGATCTCTGTTCTCTCTGCCATTAAACAGCAAACAATTTAAATATCTGCCTTGATCAAGGTCCTTTCAATTGCTCATCGTACAAATAGGGATAATCCAAAATGAATGAGACCTAGAATTAAATTTCTGCTTTAGTTATATATAATTACAGCCAGAAAAATGCTACTATTTTTTAAGATTGCATACTGGATCTGGGCTAGCAAGGCAGGTTAAGGTAGCACTCCCAACTTTCTGCTTTTCCTTTGTTTCAACTTGACTTTAGTTACAATTCTTTGGTATGTAATAGCAACTAACCTAACTGCTTCTGTATACAAAGAAACTACTATCAGATACATCATTTTAATAGTCTGGATTTAAAGGAAAGTGAAGGCAAATAAAGCTTCTGCAGAGGTCATTATATGATGGACCTTTAGCCTAGATGAGAGAGACAAACAAAAAACCTCAGTCATACAGAGAAATAGGTTTTTACAATACATCTTCAGAAAAGTAAGATGTTTCCTTCTGGTCATCTCTTGAACGAACCTCTCCTGACTTTCCCTTCATTCAGTTTTCTCCTTGGCTTTTCAAACCCTTCTTCAACCTAATCAAATCTCCAATTCTGAAATAAGTCTGATGCTCTCTAATACCAGACAGCTGTGGATTTTATTTCTTTTATCACCAGCACTGCCTAAAGTAAAACAAAACAAAACAAAACAAAACAAAAACCAAAAAAAAAGCAAAGGGCCATTGCTGATGGAAACTGAAGTTACTTTTGGAGGGAGCTGCTCATCTTGAGAACTGACGGCAGCTATGCTCAGTAATAAGTTTCTACCATTTCCATGACTTATGCATGGGCTGCTAAATGACTGATGGCAGAACTGCGGGCAGTGCCAGTAAGTACTGAGCAGCACTGTTGTACCAATTATCGGTCCAAATTAGTGAAGCTCAGCTAACTTGTGTTAGTAATAAGGAGAGTCACTGAAAAGCCTCGGGGCAATTCTCTAAAACCCAGTTTATAATCCAAAACGTGAGATGTAATTCCTGACAGCAGCAGCATACACTGAGCTGGCAATTAACTGCCACTAGCTGCAAGGAATCGTGTATGTGCAACCCCTTGCAAATAACAAATAAACGCAGATTCCTCAGAGATATCCACCAACAATAACTGTCATTAATACTTGCTGCCTAAGTTAATGATAACAAACTCATGCTAACTATTAGGAAGAGTCAATTTCCACTTCTATGTTTTCAGTGCACCTCAGGTTAAATATCTTAACTGCACGCAGCACTGAAACCCCTCAGATTGTGATGCATCTTCTGAGACCTGGTTAATCAGAATCTTCCTTTGTATAAAAACCCAGTAAACTGGAAAGTAGTTGTTCAGAATAATAAAACGTTCGGTATATGTTGCTTCCTGAATCAAGGAGAGGAGGAAGAGGGGGGGGGAAAGGCATTAATAGTCTTGACTACTGGAGCAGTCATACTGAGGGCTGTGAGCGATCAGGGGCTGGTTCTGTTTACAGCAATATTTCAAGGTCCACAGAAGTAGAATGAAACCACCTGAGCAGTAACTTTTCAAAACTAAGACATGAGAGGTGCAGGGTGAATTCAGTCTTCATTCTGCACTGTGGCAAATCAAGTACTGTCATCTCACCAGCCCCCAATATATTGTCCGTTTTCCATGAGAGGGAATTTCCCCCAAAACCATCTGTATTAACTGTCTGCTGATCTCTTCATTTTCACTGAAAACTTTTTCTCTTCCCAACAGACAGAGGTTTCCTTCCTTTCAGTTCCTTTCTTTTTGAACATTTTCATTAGAAAGATGAGAAATAACTGGTACACAAACACTACAGCTGATATTACTTTCGTTCTTGACATGATGAAACAGATACAGTTTAAAAGAACAAATTAGTCTGTACAGTTTTCCTTACTGCATATTAAAAGAAATTTAGATGGCAAATATAAAGATCTAGCAAACACATTAAGACTGAAAGACCATTACTTATTAAACTAAAACTGAGATAATACAACAATGAAATTAAACATACTGTTGTGAATAAAATCAGCAAGTTGATGGTGGTTTGATTTAGATTATCAAATTAATCCAACTAGGAGTCAAACCCAGTTATGAGGCTGAGACAAGAAAAACCTGTTTTCTTCTAGTCCTGTATTGTGAAAGGAATTGTTGTTGTATCTCAGTTTAATACAACTGGTTTGTTCCCATTTTTTCCATAGTAGTAGGGATTTTCTGACAGTGATTCAACTGTTGTGGCTGCTTTCACAGAGTTATGCATAGCCTGGATATTCTCAAGGAAGTACTGAGACCAACAGACTTCCTTAGCTACAGTTTCATGGCTGTTTTCCGTTTTCCTTAACTGTCATAATTGTTTTAATAGCTACTCTTTTGCTATTCTTATTACCTTCCCTATTGCACATAACAACATAAAAACTAAGCAACAGAAACAAAACAGAAGATTGTTTACTTCAACAGGTTTCTACACACAACAGTTGCTCCAGAAAGCACTTCTGTAATGTTGGCAGCACTTACAAACATAAAAGACCAATTTGGGAACTCATTTTAAGGTTTCAGAAAGTATCATCGGAACTGTTTTTTTCACAAGCACATAAATTAATTCTTTGTGCTTTCATGCACTGGCAGAACAAAAAAAGCAGTATTCCTTAACACGAAGTGGGGAAAAAAGGGAATAGAAGGATACACTTTCACTTCTTGGTCTTGAGATCTTTGATTTATGCAGGTGCTGCATAGAATAGCTAATACAGTAGCTTGCTTAAATTTTTTGACACCTGCATGCATCTAATAGAAAGCAGCAGATTTGTCCAGCTGACATTGCCAGGTCAGTCAGTTCTCACCTCCTCTTGCAGAGGATGCAGTATCCAAGAGAAGGGAGGGACACTTCTTTTATCTGTTTTAGTTAGCAGGCTACATATCCATCTTATGTGTGCCTTTGATCACATCTGGAAGTGATTCTTGTATGTCATCTTTTATCAAAGTGCTGGGCTTCTTAAATATCAGATTAAACATCTAAACCTTAGTACTGGGTTGTATGCCCTACATACAGTTAACATAATCCAGTCATTTCCCGGTTGATAGACTTTAGGGCTGAGATCACTGTGGGGTCACTAAGCCACACAGCAACCACCCCTGGAAAAATTCACTCTTCCATCTGCCAATGAGGTAAGCTCCAAAAATTTAACAGATAAATTCTCCATCGTCTGGGGTATAACAAGTCAAACTAATGTCAATCCCCCAAAACACGACTAGTAGGGAATACAGTGCAGAGATACTGAAGAGGCACCACAGGAGTCAGCCAGTGTTTGGGGTGAGCTGGAGCTGAGAACAGAACGGATTCAGTCTCCTCGCTGTGCTCTCCAGCACCCTCTGATCAACGGTTTCTGGCACGCAGCCCCAGATCCGAGCTGGCTCTGTCTGCTCCTGAAGTGCTGCTGAGGAAGTTAATAAACTTCCCAGAATTCACAGCCCTGGGAATAATGTGAAGCCATGAGGGCAGATCTGCTGTGCTCAGTGGGGTGCCAGGACCAAGCCAGAACAAGTAAGCCGAGCTGATTCTGCTGAGGGAGAGTTAATTGCCTCTGAAACATGCACCCCAGGACTCACAGTTCACTGTAAGGAGCAGGCTCAGGCTTGTAGGAGTCATTAATTGATCAATCAGCCATGGAGAAGTAGCTAAAATTGCTTTTGACTTACTAGTGCTGACCCTGAAGCAGTGTGGTTGTGATCATGCAACGCTGCAGATCTGACCGAGACCTGCTCAGTGTCAGCTACCCGGCCCCTCTCTCCCTGTCAGGGTAACCCACCAGTTGGATACTAACCCATAATAATCAAGGGTTAAATGTATCGGTTGCATGCAAACCCCAGGCAGAAGAGGTGGTGTAAGTCTTTCTACCTTCTTTTAACAAATAAGCCATATTTGAATAATTCTTTTAAAAAATGACTAATGACCTTGTGAACACCCTACACTCACACTCATTCATCTTTTTACCAGCAGATGCCAGGTCATATATCCTTGCATGAAGGGAAATTAGGGAAATGTGTTCTAAGATCTTATCATGGGGTATTTTCATGATCTGCTGAGTAATTTTTAATCTGAGCAGAAAATGCTTCTATACCTTCTTGCACTAAATTCTGTTTAACATCAGATAATTGCACTTAAATGTAAGGTATTTCTTTTACAGATAGCTTTTTCCACATTCCTTGTGCTCTCTCTAGCACTTGTATCTACTGCAACTGCTGGTAGCAAGTTTAATAGAAATGCTGGCAGCAGTTTTTCAACAGGAAGATACTCACCTGCAAGATACCTCTTCCACATTTCCTTTCTGTTTTTTCTTATTTAATAGGATGAGAATTTAGTAGTTTCCTCCATGCCTTGCAGTTCCTTCTCTAGACCACCTGCTGGCGGTTATTACAACTCCACCATGACATTTATGACATTTATTTCTGATGAATCTTCCTTAAAAACTGTGACTATGGTTCTATTAGATGGGAGTTGTTACATATTTGGAGTCTCACTGACATGAAATTCAATTAATTTTGTATTATGATCAGAAACATGCAATAGATTTGATTTTGCTGAAAGTTGACATTCAGCCAAGAGAGATGTCTGTTATATTGATTTATCTGATTAGGGCAAAATACTGTGAAACAATTTTCTATTATGATACTCATCTGCAAGAGAGAGATTCCTTATTTATGTATGAGCAGAGGGAAAGTGCTTTGACCTGCAAATGAAGAAAAACCGTTGTCCCCTCTTCACATTGCTATATGTCTGTGTATCTTGGGAAGCTTATTGTGTAGCAAGACCTCAGACTTTGCCTTAGAACGGGGGCAACTATCACCCCCCCAGTTCATCATAAAGTGGCACTGCACACGAACTCTTAGCTAACATTTTGGCAGAGCTGGACAAAAGCCCTTTCTCTTTTAAGGCAAACTGGAGCTTCATCTGCTCGGGCAGAGTCCTCCTGCAATGAACATGGCAAACAGGAATTTGGATATTCACTAGAGGGCCAAAGAGATTTCAAACTCTGCTGATGGCCAGTGAAAATGAACCCAGTGGTCATATAAGTTTCTTTTCCCCCTCCAGTTTTCTTTTAGAAAATGTGTTGTTTAATTTCTGTATTTCTTGGTATATGACTTCTAATGAAAAAAGTGTAATCTGTCAATGATCATAGAATCATAAAAATCATAGAATCATTTAGGTTCGAAAAGACCTTTAAGATCATCGAATTCAACTGTAAACCTAATACTGTCAAATCCACCACTAAACCATGTCCCTAATCGCCACATCTACACGTCTTTTAAATACCTCCAGGGATGGTGACTCTACCGCTTCCCTGGGCAGCCTGTTCCAATGCTTGACAATCCTTTGGGTGAAGAAATTCTTCCTAATATCCAATCTAAACCTCCCCTGGTGCAACTTGAGGCCATTTCCTCTTGTCCTATCGCTTGTTACTTGGGAGAAGAGACCGATCCCCACCTGGCTACACCCTCCTTTCAGGTCGTTGTAGAGAGCGATAAGGTCTCCCCTCAGCCTCCTCTTCTCCAGGCTAAAAAACCCCAGCTCCCTCAGCCACTCCCCATCAGACGTGCTCCAGGCCCTTCACCAGATTCGTTGCCCTTCTCTGGACACACTCCAGCACCTCAAGGTCTTTCTTGAAGTTCCAGAACTGAACACAGTCTCTGTCTGCCTTCTATGCCACCTTCCATTCAAAGATTATTTTATTTTGTTACAACACTTCCACGAGTTTCCATGGGATTACATGAGTAACGCAGAAAAACATAGTCTTTCATTATTTTCCATTTTGTTTTGGTCAGTTCGGTCAGTTGGGGTCAGCTGCCCTGGCTGTCTCCCCTCCCATCCTCTTGCCCACCCTCAGCCTACTGGCCTTTGGGGGAATGGGGAGACAAGAGACACCCTTGATGCTGTGGGAGCACTGTTCAGCGGCCCCCAACACACTGGTGTGTTGTCAACACTGTTTGAGCCACAGATGCAAAGCACAGTGCCATACGGGCTGCTATGGAGAAAGTTAACTCCATCCCAGACAGACCCACTACAGTGAGCTTCTCACTGAGCTCTGTGGACATGAAATCTCTTATGACACTTCCTAAAAGATCTGATGTTTTCTTCCCTGTGTTACAAGTTTACTAAGGCTGGCAAACATTAAATATCTGCATCTGGATTTTCTTATTCAATATGCCATGAGGTGTAAATTACCTCACTTTCAAAAGAATGGCACATATTTTAAGCAATTTAATCTAAAGTCAAAGGTTTAAAATTTTTCCCCAAGCCAGGATTGTTTACAAAGATCACAAAATGATACTTTGGATCTAGAGCTCTTCATGCATTCTAGGAATTCAGTTTTAACAATCACCTGTCAAAGATAACCACTAAAAACTATAACATATTAAAAAAAGAAAATTTCAGAGACAAATTTCTTTGATACAGCAAATAGTTCTTGGCACTGAAAGAAAGAAGCTGTGATGTGAGCAGTTCTCTTATTTTGCTTGTTATAATAAATGCCATCCTACAGATGTAATTCAAGCAGTAATTCCAAAAGTATTAAAAGATCCACTTTAAAAAATGAGTCAAGTGAGTCCTCCTTTTTTAAAGGCTGTGAAAAAGAAATCATCTTTTTTCAGACTTGCCAGTAGAGAAGAGGATAAGCAGGAAGTACAATTGATCTCATCTAAAAATCTTAAGAGTCAAGAACATTTATTATGGCATAAGGCAGAAAGTGAGAGATGCTTATAAATGAGATCCAACTGTCCCTCCAAATGCATTTTGCTGAAATACTATTCAGAGTCAAACTTTAAAACCTGAATTTGGAAAGCACAAACCATGCTAAAATAAATCTAAGCTGATATATTCATTTGTAACAAAATGAATGTGACACATCATGGCTATGACAATATGTAATTTCACCCTGAGAATTCAGTTTTCAGAGGTGACTTAATTTTCTTTAAAACATTATTGAAAACTGAGACACAGATTAGAATAAATATCCTTGTCTCATATAGATATTAATTTTGACCATGTGCACCCTACAACTGAAATACAATAGGCAAATCCACTATTTGCTAAGTCATCTATGATGGAAGGGGTGGGTACACTATTTAAATGCTCAGTAGGATTATCACTCTAATGTTTAAAGACTCTAAGCAGGAGATAGGATAAAGAGTAGGAAAATTAGATTATTTAAACGTGCTTCATTAAATATTTTTTCAGGCATTAACACAATCCAGAAGAAGGATGCTAACTCAACCTACTGCTCTCTGTGAAGTTTGTACATAAGGTATAAGACACGGTAAAGTTAAACTGCAGTGAGAGATGCGTCCATGGTATGGAGCTGTTTGATAAATGCTGTTGCAGCATTTGTCTTAAGACAGCTCCCAAACTGTGCCTATTAAATTCAATGGGAATTTCTTACTGCATCTACAGGCAAGGAATAAGGCCTAGATTCTTTACATTTGCTTTTACGATCTGCTTGATATTCTCAAATAAGGTGCTGTCCTCCCTCCAATTGTGTGTGCGTATGCAAATGCACACAGACACACACACTATTAAGACCTAGACATGGTAGTGAATTCTCTGCCTTCACATTTGGATGTCTACCAGAATGAGTTACTGTGCACCTTTCATATCACGGGGATGTATAGCCTTCATTAACCAAGCTGCATTAAAATCACAGCTCCAATATTTTGATTTAGCAAAGCGTTTAATCCTCTGCCAACTTTAAGCATGTAAGTAGTCCTGTTGAGTTAACGGTGCTCCTCACATGATTGAACTTAAGCATGTACTTAATTGCTTGATTTGGGGCCAGAGCACTGAGAATGCTGCAGGAGGGAGGCGCAGGTGGGGGAATGCACTCTGCTAAGCCAGACACCGCTCAGGTTGTAATGGTTTAGTTCAAAACTCTTTCTTTCTGACAGGCTAAAACTTTGAAGAAGCCAAAAGTTTTTACAGTTGTTTGAAAGGATCATCATGGCTCAAAATTCGAGACAATAGGGGGAGCGGGGTGGCAGTATGGACTGGATATAAACCAGAAAAAATAGGATCACAAAGAACAAGAAGATTATGAGATATAGCAAAATGTCAAAACTAATAAGAGAAGATTTCAGCTACCCAGACACACAGGAACAGAGACACAATGAGAGAAATAAATCAAGCAACAGTCATGTACTATATCCTCAATGTATTAAAAGGTGGCAAGAAAGACGAAAGTTCTGACTTTCAACAGTGCAGCTGTTAGGAGATAGAGGTGGAGGACTCACTAATGACCATAATCCAGTTGGATTCATTACTGCAGACTGAAACTGCAAGAGGAATAAAAAAGCCCCAAGGACTTTGAACGTAGAAGAATGGGGAAGTGCTGGAGAGGACCCAGTGGGTTAAGCGTCTAATGGGAGGAGTGGGAGGAGGGAAGGACACAGAGGAAATGGAAACTGTTCAGAAAGCAATTACTGCATATCCAAGAGTGATGCGTATTATCCAACAATATGTACACTAGGAGGAGAAAAAGAGCATTGCAAATAAATACAGAATTGAAAAAGATACTGAGAGATAAATTAAAAAGATACAGAAGCAGCACAAAATTTCAGGTGCAAAGGGGAATAGAAAATGTATACAATTAATTTAAGATAAAAGAAAGCAAAAATCCAAAAAGTGCAAGCAGATAAAGAAATGAAGATGTAGAAGATGATAGAAATAGAGTAATATCAGAGTATATCCCTAGCATATGTAAGAAAAACTCTGCAAAGAAAGCAGCAGGTTTTCAGGGTGAAATCAAGGCAGCATGATACTATGAGTTGGTTCAAGCCTCATTCCTCATGGATGATTTTTACTATTACCGGAAGGTTTTAAACAGTAAAGCAACTGGCAACACTTGGTTTTAGACAAAGTTTTCTCCATTTACAACCTACTGGGGAAAAGACAATCCTGCTATCCCCATCTCACAGCCCAGCTGACATCAACAGGTAAGTTCACAGAGTCTTCCCACAACCCTCCACCTTTCCTAGAGTGACCCAGGTGAACAAAAAAGAACTACATATCATCCCTACTAGTAACTATATATCATCCTTAGCAGACACTGCAAGATGCTCAGGCAGTTGCCTCTTCCGCTGCCATTCCACCTCCATTTTGCACAAGCTGGAAATTGGAAAATACAGGAAGCACTGGGTTTGAAGAGATATTTTCAGTTCTAGACAGGATACATTCGCACTTTCAGGCCAGTTCAGGCAATACAATCATCAGTAAGATGGGAAACATACTTTGGGTGTAACGATGCTTGGTTTGCTGTGGATTTCAAGTCATTGCATCAGTACCATTGAAATTATATTTCCACTGGGTTTGTTTCTTTAGTATGGCTGATATTTTAGTGCCTTACTTCCATTGCTGAATCTGTCCTATGAACTTACAGCCTTCATCATTCCTATAACTCACATTGTTCGCTTCTACTCACGAGCTCTCAAACAACTTGACAGAAATCCTGGGATGAAGATGACTCTAGAGGCTTGTTCTTGCCCTGTGCTGCCATCACCATGGCTAAGCAGTATTATTTAAGTGATTTAACACTTCACCTTTCAGATGCCTTTTGTTTCGTCCGGGAGGTACCTTAGGCTACATCTATGTGAATATGTCATTCATCCTGAGACATTTTTTGACACTGAGACCTAGTGCAGAAGGGCCCACCTCCATGCTGTTAAACTCTTTGACCCTCAAAAACAGAACAGCTGTATGCAAAGTCTCTATTGAAAATGGTCCCATAGCTTCTGAACTATGCCTTGGAATTTTTGGAGAGACAGTTAGTTTTCCTGGGCCAAAAACATTCCAAGAAGCATCCTGAAAAATGATAACTATCTACAGTTAAGCTGCCATGCCAGGGAGTATTCCTCAATATTACATGAGACTGTTGACATGGGCCCTTGTGAGGAACTTACTTCAAAACTTCTCTTTCTGTCTTTCCAGTAACAACTGAGGAAATCTATGGGGACTTTCCTCCCCAGGCCAGGCCTTGGCCTCTTCCCTTCTCCACCCCTCAGCTAATCTAAGCTCATACTACCGAAATAAGGCAAGGTGGGATGGTTCAGGTCAGAGGACTTGTCATTTTTTGGAAGTATTATAGCTTATAGCATTAGTCTTTCACATCTACTTGGTAAAGTCTTCTAGGACTTTATTAACTCACTTCCTAGGAACAGAGCAATTGGCTTTTGAGCTGCCCAAAGTGATGTTCCTAGAGCCAACCCTTCCTATGTAAACATGTTTTCTCCGTGGCAACATATTTCTGCCCCAAAACTACAGCTGTGATTTAAAAACAATTGGAAGAAGCATCAAAACAATAGACAAATAGTCAGCAAAATCACACTGCCCCTATATTAATCAGTGAAGTCAACAATAGAAAATCTTTGTCTAAGAGCAGAAGGCTACATCTCCTAATTTACTCCTATATTTGAACCACAGTAATAAACAGTGTAGGACAGTGTTGTTACTTAAATGACTTCTGTTTGGATGTCTCATTTTGTTGAGCAGATTTTCTCCGAGTTTTTTCATTCAAGATTCTGCACTGTTTTGGAAAGCAAAATACAACATAGCCAAAGCCAGCAACAACAACGTTAAATGACAAGTGGCAATAGGAGGAAGGTCATATAATTTGAGAAACTGTTTCATTCAATCAAATGTTGCATTTGGAAACAACAGATAGGAGGGCAGGTACTTGCTTATCACCATTCGTAGTGGAAGTACAACTGCAGCTCCAGTTCCGTTTGAGATGGTGCAGCACACAGTGGGATACAGAAAAATAATAGTCAGAGATGCCGCTTGAAGCTGCAAGAGAAATCATGGATTGGTTTAACAGAGACAGACACAAAAAGCCCTTGATATTCATGAGATTCAGTAAGCGCTGATAAAAAACTTCTTCTGATGCTTAACCCTTTATAACTTCAGGTTGTTTTTATTCTCACTGTAGTATATGCGCACATTCTTGTGTGGAACAGAGCCAGTGGAAACATCCACTGGGGAAAAAGATGAGAACCATATACACCAGCTATTATAATGTACCACTTCCCCTGTACAGTATAGTACAATTAATTCCCTCATGACAGCTTCTGAAGTGAGGAAATATGTAAAATATGTATAAAATATTTGGATGCATTTTATTAGCTTTGTCTAGTATTTCTCACACTGGACAAAGTTGCAAGAACAGAATTCCTGTGCTCGGATATCTCCAGGTTCACCCTGTTCTTTCAGAAAAATAAGCATTTGACTCAGATTGGGGTTTTCTTTAAGACAAACCAAAACCTGAAAATAACCTTAATCTCTTCATTTTAAATTGCAATGTTCAAAAGAAATCTAAACTTATACTTTATTGATGGTTATACTAAATTAATTTGTTCATTTGCTTACACATAAAACATGTTCACTGCAGTTTAACACATCAAGGCTATCAAATGTACAGAGAAGCTGTTGCCCTTTATACTACTTTAACCTGAACAAATATTGATTTAATAGTATAACTTAAATCTATTGATCTCACTTAATCAGCACAAAATACATTTAACTAAAAATATCTCTGTCCCTTCTGATGTGAGGCTATAAACCAATGTATGTGTGTATAGTCCTTTATAATTCAAGTCAGTAGCACACATGCTGTATAAAAATGTGTCTTGATTTTATTTGCTGTTTTTTCAAGTTCTACACCAGTGAGATTCTTCAATAACAGAAATAAAGTACTTAAAGCCTTCTGCTCCCCTCTGCCCCTTTCAGCAATAAATAAATAAGACCCCAATCCTGAAGGTAAGGCTAAACCCTTGGTCTTGCAAGGAGACCTTCTGATTTCAGTCGTGTTTCACATAGATCAAGTTAAAGGATAAAGATTTAAACCACTAATTGCAGTAACTTGTCATTTTATTTGCATAACTCTTTTTTCTACATAGTACGGTGAATTTCAGGACATGGAAAACTAGGACATTTGGCATAACCTTTTCATTTGAGTTTTTTTTTTTTTAAGCAGCTGAACATATATCTTATTTCTTCAGAACAGTTAAAGGCATTTGAAAAAAAATACTTCGCTAAAACTGTAATTAATAAAATCTTTTTCCTGAAAGATGTTTTAGGTGAACTACATTAAACTGGACATATATAAATAAAAAATAAAAGAGCAAAGAAGAACATGAACATATATTACTAGTGTAATTCATCAAAACCAGTTGACACTTCAATCTAATCCAGAAATGAAAACACAGAACTTTATAGAGTTATAGGAAGTAAGCAATTTAAACGTACCATGGCACAAGGTCATCTAACAATGAAGCCAGGAAGATGTTCTCTTTTTATTCGCTCTCCTTCACTCCTTTAATCCTTCTGAACCTATCAAGCACAGATTAATATAAATCTTTTTAACAGCCAGAGGTGATCTTCAAATCAGATAATTAATAGAAGCGGTCTGAGTGTTCTATAACAGGTCCATCTTTCCATTTTAATACAAAATGGACAGTTTATGTAACTAAGCTATCACTCTGGGAAAGGTTCCTTTTTACATAATAAAGCAATACATGTCTTAACGAATTAGCTCATATTTTAAAATGTAATTTTTGGTAAAACTCACTGAAATAGTTCATCTTCCTTAAAAGGGTGCTGATGTGGAAAAAAACAATTCTTAGAATACACTCACCGCTGCTCATTCAAAACACTCACTTGCCGAATCATTCCCCAAGTAGTCAGAGCTAAATGTATGAGGCAGAGGAAATACACTCAATTTGTTTTGAAAGTAAACCTCCAAGGCCATTTCATAAGCAAAAATCATATTCCTGTCATATAAGTACTGTGGTTAAGTTTATGATTCCAATTAGGCCTGGAGAGCTTTCAATACTCTACAAAAAATTACTTCACTAATCTATATGTAAATACTTCAGTAAAACCACTGAACAGTGATCAAGTTCAGTATTAATATCACAAATTAAAGATGGCATCTGAAAACGCACTGTCTAGAAGAATGATCAGAGTTCATGCAGAAGAATAATCTGCGATTTCAGCAGCCTATAAGCACCACGGAAACAACTGCAGTGTTGTATTCGTTAAATCTCAGTGTTATATATAAAAAAACCTACTAAATATTGAAATACAGCCAGTGGTCTGGTGGCAGCAGAGTGGGTAGTAGACAATCAACCGGAAAGGGCAGCCTGAAGAAACTCATGGTAGGACTAGTAGACCTATGTTGTACAGTTCAAATTGCCAATTATAGATTCCATCTGTGCTTACATTTCCACTACACACTGTTAAACAAGAAAAAAAACCAACACCACAAATAACTCCTCAATTTCTAATTATTTGGTTGTCTTACTGAAAGTGTGTTTATTTAAGTAGATGCAACAGCACATTTGCTTGCCCCTGTGGAGAGTGGGAAGAATTAGTCAAATAACCCGTTGAAGTCCTATCAAGAGGCAAAAATAGTTGTATCGGAGGAAGGTACAACCATCCCCATACTTTCCAATGTGTTTAGGGTTTTGTAGCTCCAGGACACATGAACTGTCACTTGTTTACACCACTGCCTCCACAAAGATCAGCATTGCTCTGCCCCTGGACTCAGCTTTCACAAAGCAGCACGGAGACAAGCCAGCTGGAATGGGCAAGTTCCCATGGTAAGACCATGACTCTTCTTGCTCCTGCTTCTCTCCCTTGGCTTCATTGTCTTATATTGAGCCTTCTGGCTGTGCATCACAGATTTAGACAGTATAATTTTTCAAGGCAATCACTCAATTGACATGTAAGTTAGCTACAAGACATATAGGTCAGGATTCAGATCCAGACCATAGATACCTGTCATGGTTTAACCCCAGCCAGCAACGAAACACCACACAGCCGCTCGCTCACTCATGGAATCTCAGACTGGTTGGGGTTGGAAGGGACATCTGGAGATCACTCAGTCCAACCCCCCTGCCAAAGCAGGGTCACCTACAGCAAGCTGCAGAGGATTGCATCCAGGCGTATTTTGAATATTTCCAGAGAAGGAGACTCCACAGCCTCTCTGGGCAGCCTGTTCTTCCCTGCTTTGTGGGGGGCGGTAGTATCCCAGTAGTGTTACTGCTTAGCAACAACTAAAACATCAGTGTATTATCATCAACATTATTCTCACACTAAATCCAAAAGACACTGTACCAGCTACTAAGCAGAAAATTAACTCTATCCCAGCTGAAACCAGGATGACACCTAAATACAGGTGACTACCTGTGCACTAGATACACAAGGTCTCACTTCAGTCAACAAAGGTTAATTCGGTGCCCACACACTGCTGCTCAGTTTCATTTTAGATGGATACCGTAAGGTCTCAAAGACATCAGTCAAAGGTTAGTAACACAAAGGTTACAGGAGATCCTCAATTGTGACTGGTGTTAGGAATGGCAACTGGTATTAGAGCAGTACCCTACGGTGTCTCAAATGACACTGTATGATTACGTGTAAGCAAATGAACCGATCAGTCCAGTCAGTGATGGCTGATCTATTTAACTCATCCTGTGGCAGGCACCTAAGTTTGAAAACTTCCCTTCTACCTGACCCTATTAAAAAATAATTAGAATATATTTTTGATGCTGTCTTATGTGCAGCTAACATGGGAATATTACTCCCTCTTCCACTCTCTGATTTCCAGCAGATGAATATTGTTTAAAGCCTCCTCAGCTTAAAATGAAGTTAACTCTGGTAACAGGTCCATAGTAATGTCACATTTCCCTGCTGCTCAGAAACCTTGTCACTGTACAACCTGTTACCTAAACTCTACTGCAGAAATAGCATAAACACAAAAAGAAATGGCTCATCCATCCACAATTCATGCTTGTTGGACTTTGTTGGACAATGCACAGCACAAAGAGCAGGAAGCACTCGAGTTCAATAAGTGTACTGCCCAACAAGGCAGTTTTCACACAGGGATCTAGAAGAGGAAGGAGGATGCTCCACTGTTCAGTGCAAGCTAATTCTAAAATGGTTTTAAATTGCAAGGTACTAAGAGCCAGGGACACTCTCCCCAAGAGCAGAGCCTGCCACATCTCTCACTGCTGTGCCAGTGTAGGCACGTAGGGAAGAGCTCTGGGCAGCTCTGCCATTTGGATGGTCACAGGAGACCTCAACGTGCAGTAGGCGCCAAACAGAGGCCAGGACATATCTCTGCAGCAAAGATGAAGAATCAAAAATCAATAGGCAAAAGTGAGTGGTGGAAAAAACTATTTCCTGTCACTTCTCTTAGCTTAAATTAATGAATAAAATATTCATCTATCTGTTGTTGTGTCTAGGCATTATATATCTGCTAATTTTTGATATGATCCATGACAGAACTGAGCAGAAGAAAGAGAAGGTCATCATAGCCTTCTGATCCATTTCAAAAAAGTGATATTCTGTATGCCGTGAACAACATGGGATTTGGCGTGAAAATAGGCTGAGAGGGAAGTAGGAAAATGGATACTGCAAATAGCAAAGCCAGAGGGAAAAAAGTAACGTAACAGCCAATAAATATATGCATAGAAAGGTATGAAGGTCCCTGAATGTGTAGAAAGGGAATCTAAACTTGATGCCAAAGTCTAGTGCAGTCAACTTTCAGATATCATGATAATTAAGCAAACCCTAAGAGACTGGTGATCAGCAATTGCATAAATACTAGATCCCATTTGGAGGAGGACCAATCAGCTGCAATCTCTTCTCTGTTTTCTCCCCATTTCCCGTGTGGCAAAGGAAAGGTAACAAAATGCAGCTCAGAAGGTAAAACAATTTTCACCCACAGATGCAAGGAGACAGGAAGACCCATGTAGTCATCCTGTGATGTGGGAGAAGGGGTCTCTGTCCTCCGATAGTTTGTATCTGATAAATAGAGACAGGCCAGATGGCAGCCAGGAAGCAGACAAAAAATATTTACCACAAAGTACAATTCTATTTGCAATTACAGTGTAACTGCTTTCAGCTGACTTGAACCTTTTCCAACTGGAATTCACTCAAACAATACATTACAGTACAAAGTATTTTATAAATGTCATCTAGAACTGGAAATTGTGGCACCTACCCATGGCCAGTATGCAAGGCATGTTTGACAGGGATGACCATTTGTCTTCATGAAAACTATTTGACCTCAATATGTTACAACCGGCTATGAAACTGCAAGCTTTAATACTTTATATAATTGCCCAGATTTGCCTGTGATTCCAGATCTTCATTTTGAACTCACTATTTTATAACAGCACAAAGGGAATTTAACTTGTCAAGTGGCTGGGATAGCTGAAAATGAAATATCATAAGAAAATATGTCTGGGGTAGACCTTTCTGACCCAAACTTCTCTTTTGCCAGCAGAATAATTTGTCTCACCAGTCACTGAAAGGGCTTCATCAATTGTACAGCTGATGTTTTCTCTGGACTTGCAGCGAACAACCTCAGCACATCGATCAGGACATTCTTAAATCTCTGTCCTGTGACGCTAAATCCGAAAGTTCCCTTTTCATGTGCACTCAAAAAACAGACATTGATAACCTCAGAATGTACCAATATGACGGATTTTATCTTGAAGGACCTAGAGTAATTAAATGTGACCAACTTGTTTCTGAAATATTTTCTTCAGCTCTGCCTCAAGGATGTGACATATTTGCTGTTTTTTCTCAGTTTTTGATTTCTTTTGCTTTGTCAGGGAAAGAAAAGCTGTTATATAACACACAAAATAGTGATGCAGTGAGAGTGACGAGTGACAAAATCTAGCAGAGAAAAAGAGTTCAAATAAAAGTGCTTCATATCTTAAGCCATATAGGATTTTGCCAATAATGTAAAAACTTTAAGACTTCTCAGATACCATTAACCAGGATTTGCTTTCCTAAAAGACTAGAAAGACATTTTCTTTCCTCAGAAAAGCCGGAGCAGTCAACAAAAAATCTCATCATCATTAGGAATGCAAATAGAGGGTAAATTTATCCAATGACCTTACTGAAGAAAAATTGCAAATGTCAAAGTCTGGAAGTGAAAGACCCAAAATTCATACTGTTGTCTGTTTCATTTCACCTTATGCGTCTATATAATTATGTGGCTTCTGCCATCACTGTATCCAACAATCTCATAAACACCTAAAATCTCTATTTTTATTTCCCAGCTTGTAGAAATAGCTTGACTGTTTTATGTATCTACATGTACAAAAGATTATAACAGAAAAATTATGTAAAGGACTATTTTTAAATGTTCTGCTCTAAACACAGTAATCTCCATGGTTAGTCTCAGCCAAGGTGTGAACCTCATTGATGATCACATAAATGTTTTGCCTCCTAATGTATGTTCAAGTCTTGTTGCAGTGGACACAATTTGCAGTGGAAAGCATTGTTCCAAGGAAAGAAAGAATTTCTTCGGTAGATAAAGGGGCTTTGGGGGCATGGAGCAGCTTGGGGCATGGCCGTGGGAAAGGCAGGGCTGAGCAGTGGTGCTGGGCACAGCTGAAGGCCATAGCTGAAGGGCTGAGGAGGGATGGAGAGAAGAGGCATGGGGAGCAGCTCACAGAGCACGGTAAGGTTGTCTGAGAGCAGCTGGTAAGGAAAAAGTGGCAAGTACAGGGTGCTAGCAGCTAGCCTTGGCAGCACCAGGCAAGCACGGCTAGCAGGTGCCTGGCAGCATGAGGCACAGCTAGCAAAGAGAAGGTTAGCTAACACAAACATGTGTCACCGTATCGGCTCATTCTGAATCAGTGCTACCCGGTAATCCCTAATAATTTCAAACTGTGAAAGCAAATAATTGCAGGAGGAGGAGCATTTTATACACACACACACACATCCCCTCCCCCCCAGGGAAAAAGACTACAAATTGTTAGTGTTCTTCTTTAGGAATTAATTACAGCTACTCTGTTTTTCTTATCTCCCTCAAATAGCAATCTTATTTCTTATGTCATTTGATTCGTGTTTGTGCTTGTCAAGTCCAGGCAGATGCTGAAACTAGTAAAAAGTCTGAATAACAAGTAGAATATATGCAGTATCACTTTCTAAAAGCTGGATCCCCTTCCTTCATAATAATTGCTCTACTTATGATCTCATTTTGATACACTATAATAGCTGAATGAACCGAACTAACTAGACTAAAATTTGATCGTGCAGACAGCACTAGATCATGAGTACATTCTTTTGTGAAGGAAGGATTATTTTAAAGAAAAATATGAAGACTTACCAGACACAAAACCTCAATGTCAATAGTAAGTAAACACTACCTGTAAATACAAAGTAAGTGCTTTTACAAAACAGCAAAGACATCCATTTAATCATTGGCATATAGCTGCCTCTGTAAATCCTGGGTAAGTTAAGACCATAAAATAAATTCAATTAGATTACTATTAATCTCCCAGTTCCCATAGTTATTTCTGATATTCCCATTTCTAACTGCCAGCCACATTGAAATTCAGAGGATATCTAGATCGCACCCACATTTAGTTCTTATCGTTGAATGGTGGCATTTGAAGCCAGGTCCTTTTTGTCACCAGACGATAGAAAAGCCTATGGAGACCAAAGATAAAGAGATACTGATAAGAAGATGGAGCCTCCAGATAACTGAATGAGAGGACAAAAGCAGTGTTAGGATTATGTTGATAATAGATCTCAATCAGGCATTCACTGACTTCTTCTGCCTTTTAAAATCAGTGAAGCTTGCCTAAGTGAGACACTTTCAATAGTATTGCTGTACCTTGGGGACAGTAGTAAAAATAAAATTGCTGCTTGCAAATGCTGTGTACTTGATTGTTTTTTTCCCAAGAATGACAAATTTTGTAGTTACTCATTTTTATTTCTCGCCTGCATTTCATATTTGATTAGATTTCTTATAACTACTTTCTATCTACTACAGCACTCTACATGTGCAACAAGCTCTCCCTGGCCAGGAGGTGAATGATGTATCTCCTACTCTAGTTTTCTGCTTTGCTGGAATTCAGAGACACTGTCATGACTCGAGTCATGCAGTTATCCTGATGGAAAGTACTGAGCTCAAAATTATAAAGAACCTCTCATATTTTTTTTATGTTATCAAGGTTCATTGAAAAAAATACTAGGTTGAGTGCAATGTTCACAGAGCTGTGTGTGGGGAATGGAGCAGAAATGGTGTTATTGAAAGAATGGACTGTTTTCTTCTACACCATGTCAATGCTTACCTGTTGATACCTGTTGTGACACACCACACGTCCTATTTTTATTAATCATCTAGACTGATAAAATGTCTTTCTTTGTGTGGAAGCCAGACCTTCCTGGGAGCAGGGAGCCCTCCACAGAAGCTTTGTTTGCCACTCATTTCCTTCACTCGTATGGTCATGTTCATTCTGTTTTGTTCCGCCAGTGTTTCGATGTGTCCTGCTTCCACCCCTTCAAAGCAGTAACTTCCTTCTCTCGAAGCAGTACTCAGACTTCCTCCCAAATCAAGGATGCTGTCCCCAGTTATCTGCAACCTCTTGGAATTCATCAGATGAATCTGCTGATGAATCTGTTGTACCTGCTACTCAACACTGGTGAGGCCACATCTGGAGTATTGAGTGCCATTCTGGGATCCCCAGTGCAAGATATGGATTTGCTGTAGTGAGTCCAGCGAAAGGCCACAAATATGATTGAGGGACTAGAGCATCTTTCCTATGAGGAGATGCTGTGAGAGGTGGGACTGTTCACTCAAAGAAGAGAAGGATCAGAGGAGTCTTATCAATGTATGTAAATGCCTGATGGGAGGGAATGAAGAAGACAGAGACAGATTCTTCTCAGTAGTGATCAGGACAAGATGCATGGGCACAAGGTGAAACACATTAAATTCCATCTGATCACAAAACAACACTTTTTTTACCGTGAGGATGACTAAACACTGGCACAAGTGGTCCAGAGTGGTTGTGAGGTCTCCATCAGTGGAGATATTTACACTGTGCCTGGACAGGGACCTGGGCAACCTGCTGTAGCTGCCACTGTCCTGAGCTAGGCATTGAACTAGATGGTCTCCAGAGGTCCCTTCCTACCCAAACGATCCTGTGACTTTGTGAATCAGTCAAGATCCTTGTGTTACAGACTGACATACAGAAGAACTGACACTGAGTTAAATTAAAAGTTTTACAAACATAGGCAAAAGTTTATCTGAAATTCTGTATTGTGTATTTTTTAATATACAAGAAATTTTAACTGACATAAACAGAAAAGTAACTTCTATGGGTAAAGGTCTATGACAGATAAAACCAGCTAAACCTATGAGAGAACCCTTTTCCTATGTAAGTATCAATTATTTGCCAGATATCCTAAATCCTTTTTAAAAAAATTGCCTATTATCAAATAGAAGCAATTTATCTCTTTTGTAAGGTTAGGCAAATAATCCATTCAGAATTAACACGCAGCTTCTATCCCCAAGAATATTTTGTAGGAAATTATTTTAAAATAAGATTCAAATCTTTATAATTAAGAAGGGCAAATATATTAATAAGGACAAAGGGATACATTCCTAATCCCCCAAGTTATGCAAATTACTCTGTGATTTTTGTCATTTACTTCAGAAACAGCAGAACAATGGAGTTTTTCCACATGCATGACAATCCTCATTTATGTGCTTGACACACTGCAATTGGATATTTATTCTTACATGGCAAACTTTAATGGCATTGAGACTATAAGTGCATATCTTTTACTTAAATACATTCACACTTTTAAATCCACAATGTTTATAAATATTTTTCTTTACAAATAACATTTACACAGCTCTGAGATCTCAGCCTATTATTGTTTGAGTTATTAGCTAGGTATATAATTACAGGTGATTTAGGGGAGAACTTTGCTTCAGTCAAAAATTTATGTTTCCTTTTTGCCTTTGCTTTTTTTTTGTCCACATGCCAAATACTGAGCTAGCCAAATACCAAAATACCTGTTGTTAACAGACATAGCCAATAGCCAAATAGCCAATACTAGCCAAATAGCCAAAACTAGCCAAATAGCCAAATACCAAATAGCTGTTGTTAACAGACACCTCAAATACTTTGTATGCCTAGAAAAGAGCTATACAAATTCAAACAGTTTGTTGTTGCCTCTCTTCCTTTTCACTCAGCTAACATAATGAGGAAGAACCACTTGATAATACCAGGACTGGGCTAATCATCGCTATTACACAGTGTGTATACAGCACACGGAGACTCTTCCTGGGCTCAGTTAAGGGATAAGAGTATGCCTAGGTAATACAGTGCAGCAGGACAGGGAGATTCCTAAGCTAGCTCAAAACAAGATGAGGGCAAGTAACTTGCTAATACAGCTTCACTGCTTTAAATAAGCAGTTCCTTTATAGTAGATAGGGGAGCTCTACATGCTCCTATTTCCCTGTTTTTCCACTCAGGGTATGTGCTGGCACCTCTCAAACCACCTACCTGATGGTTCTCACACTGAGAGGCACATCCTGGAAAATGAGTCAGAAGTTAAGAGATAGTGAAGAGGAGCTTTGCCAGGGAGCTGCGGGTGGCAGAGCAAGGATTTCTGCAGGGCTGCAGCCAGGGGAATGGAAGGGCAATGGGGAGAGCTAAGTTGTGCAAGCAGATGATGCAGAAGAAATGCACGGGTGCTAGGAATCCTTTTAGCCTTTCTGGAAAAGTCTTCAGATGTGAAACTGTCGCAGTGGTGAACCACAGGCTTTTTCTCCAATTTCTTTTTGCGCTATCTCCCTACATTCAACCACTGTCTTCGCAGCACCACACTATTCCCCATCCTCATCATTTGTCTTTTGGGTGCCTTCACTGTGCTGCCTTTACATCCTCCCCAGTACATATCCTCCTCAGATGTACTCTCTACTTCCAAAAAAAAAAAAGGGAGCACATTTCCAATGCTGGTACTTGCTATACTTACCAAAACCCCACGTCAATAAGCTTACATCCACTTCCGTATTTGATGTCCAAAATTCCTTTGGCTTTAATAACTCTCCATTTTACATACCCAAAACCACACCTACGTACTGGAACAGCTGACTAATTTATACTATTATAGGGAAACATGATGGCTTTTCAAATGTAACATTTTCTGTAAAGATAGAGAGAAATATTGAAAAGCTTGATACCGGGAGGACTCACAGATTTGCAGACTGCATTCTGTCAGCAATATCACTTTCCTGTAGTCAATCAGAAACCTTCATTACAGTCATGGCTAATAGGCAATATTTCTTCACACTGAAGGAGTACACAGTTCTGCTTGTTAAGGTATAGAGTGCAAAGGATAGTGGAACGACAGAAAGAATCCCAAGTAAAGGAATATTCTTGATCACAGAACTTGGTAGAAACTAAAGACAGATATTGAAAAAAGGTCTCGCACAAGAAAAAACTTGCTCTTAGTCATTTATTGCCCTTTGGTTTAAACCTCAGATAAAGGAATTCTCAGCTATTTGTATAGAAGAATGAAGGCATATTTGAAAGAAAAACACTCTTCATGATAGTTTCGTTAATGCTGCTGGTATGAGTGCCAGTGTCCCAAGTTTCAGGATAGACTAGCAGACTCAGTAGGTCATCAAGGCCTGTACTTCTACGTATGGCATGCTAAAACTATATAGTTCAACTGATGACAAGGGCAGCAGCTCCTTTGTGAAACAGAGTTAATGCAGCACGTTACAGAAAACACATGAGATTGTCTTAAAGGGAGACATTTTTCCTTTGTCACGTACTCATTCACTCGAAAGCCCTTCAGGGTGGAACCTGTGACTGTTCTGCGTATGGATATAGATGAGATCACAAGGCCCCAGTTCTATAAAAAGTTCACATAAATAACTGCAATGATATGAATAGGCCCACTGAAATATACGGGCATTTTTCATGTGCAAAAATCCTTACTTTTATAAGTAGATAAATACTTGATCTACAAATAATATGACTATGTACTTATAACGAATAATGAGAAGCATTTGATAGATCTGAAAGCTCAGCTTTCCTTTTTTTCCACAGGTTTTCTGGAGAATAGAGGAGTTACTTACTTAAAGTAAATCACTCACTCTAGCCAGCAATTTCCAGTAAAATCATGAAAACCATACTTTCAGGCATAACCACCTACTTAGATTGCCATATTCATCAGACCTTGGCTAACTAGCTGACAGAACTTACAAAAGCTACCAGGATTCCTGGTTGGCTTGCTTCTCCGCTCCCTTTTGCAGATCTGTTTGGGTCCATGCAGTTAACAAATTTCAAAATGTAAGCAGAGCTGCTGAACAATTTGCTGTCACTTGAAACCAGAAGTTTTTCTATGTATCTGAGAGGAAAAAGATTCTCAGTTGCTGAACAAGAGTTTACAGGAGATTCAGAAACCACAGCACCACTTGCAGAACCACAAAACTACATGTAATATCCGACCATAAAACTACATGTCATATCCTCTGCAAACTTACCAAACACTTAAATTCAAAAGTCAGTAAATGAAAAAAATCAAGTATTTGTTACATAAATAAGAGAGAAAGGCAGAGCTCATTGTACATGAGAACATATTCCAAATTACTTTTTTGTACCAAGATACTTTGAGATAGATGATTTCAGAAAAATATATTAAAAATTAAGTAAATGTGAAAATATACCATTTAAATTTTTAAAATTTTTAATCTACTTCTTGTTTTTCAGAAGAACTCTAACTTGTAGGAATTTTACAGTTGAGCAAGCCTCAGAATAAAAAAGAAAGAAAGAAAAAAGCAGTATATCAACAGTGCAGATGCACTGGGTCCATGTAGTACATCATACATACTAGTGAATACAGAAGAAATCACCTCTATGCATTAAAATCTTCCATAAAATATTTGAGACTTATTTCCTTGCTGCACAAAGTGCAGAGAGCACATGTGCCAGAACCAAGGCCCACATCAGAACAGGACACACCATATACACTAAGACCAGAAATACATACTGGAAGAGGAAATCAGTTGCCCTGGCATAGCAGCCCTCTTCTGCCTGTGTTTTTTCTACTTGCATGAATATAAAGGATTTGAGCAGTTGATGCCTCCATTATTAATCTATTTCCACTCTTTTTTCAGAAAGCGTCAATAAAAAAAGGTTAAACTGATACTAATGAAGTAGTGGGTTAGTACTGTGTTCAAAGTAGACTGAGCTCTCCCTGTTTTATTTCACAGAGGCTAGTAAGAAAACACTGACTGGTAACTGCTTTTGTCTAATTCTGAATGCATAAAGCAAAGTAGCAAAGGCGAAGATATTTATGTCCCTCAAGACATTAGTGTTTGTGGACTTACTTTACTGATCATCTCCAAATCCCCATTGATCTCATGTCATCATCTCAAAAAGTCAATAGGCCATTACTACCTAGAACAAATAGCAATTGCACCTAAATACAATTAATCTTGTAAGAGTCTTAAAACGCCTTGGAAATAATGGCTAAGTTGATCATTAAAAAGGAAGTGGCATCACCAAAATTGTAACGGCATCATGAATTAGTATCAATATCTGGTATTAATTTTTATTAATAAAATAATCATACTGCTCTTAAGTGGCTAATAATTTTGTCAATATTCAAATAAAATACATTAACCAAGGGGCACATCCCAGCACATTTTTACTTGAAATATTTTCTTCATGAAGTCTGTATTTGTGATATTGCTGATTGTTTAACAAAATACATTCAACTCACTATCTATTACCCTCACTACATACTATTTACTCACTGCATAATTATGAACAGTAACAAGGAGGTATCACTTTACAGACAAGAGCTACTTAATGCCTGTGGTACCACTGCAAGAGAAATATCACTGTATCTCTTTCAGTCAGAGGAAAAAGTTAAGTATAGTCAGTCCATGACAGAACTAGACACCATGTGTAATTCTGTGTTGTAGCCGTGGTGGGTTAGTTTTGGCTAACAGCCAAACTCCAACCCAGCTGCTCACTCACCCCTCCTCAGCAGCACAGAGGAGAAAATAGGATGAAAAAGCTCATGGGTTGAGATGAGGACAGAGAGATCGCTCACCAATTATTGTCACATGCAAAACAGACTCAAATTGGGGAAAAATAATTTAATTTATTGACAATTAAAATAGAGTAGGATGGTGAGAAACAAAGACAAAAACTAAAAACACCTGCCCCCCCCCCTGCCTTTTTCCCAGGCTCCACATCAGTCCTTCATTCCCATCTACTCTATCTCCTCCCCCATGAGCGGTGCAGGGGGATGGGGAATGGCAGGTTGAAGCCAGTCCATAACAGCTCCTCTCTGGCACTCTGTCCTCACATCTTTGCCATGCCCCACCACGGTCTCCTCCAGGGGCTACAGGGGAACTTCTGCTCCCATCCCTGGTGCACCTCCTCCCCCTCCTTCTTCTCTCTTTGGTGTCTGCAGGGCTCTCTCTCTCACATTTTCCCCTCAGTCCTCACTGAGCCAAACTGCAGTGTTTGGCCCTTTTTAAAACACATTTTCCTCAAGGCACCACCACCTTGGCTGAGGGGCTCAGCTGTGCCCTGCAGTGGGTCCGCTGGAGCCGGCCAGAACTGGCTGTGTCCGGCACGGGGCAGCCCTGGCCTCTCCTCACAGAGGCCACCCTGCAGCCCCCTCACTGCCAGCACCTCACCATGGACACCCAATACAGAATGAGACCAGCATATGTTACAAGCATCTCTGCTCAGGTGGAAAGGAGAGACTCAGTCTCCCAACTCCATTCCTTGCTACGATCCATAGTATCTAATTGTACAGATAGGAGAAAAACAGGAGATCGAAGATGCAAAGCTTGTCCTAGGTAGATTCAGAACCTGCTCCTTCCTCAAAATGCCCTTCTCAGAGGGTCATCCTAGTTCCACTTTTTTCTTGAGCACCAAAGCTTTAGGGAGGGTTGAATTTATCTTCCCATTTCAAAACTTCTAGCTACACTGAAACAGAAACACAGCTTTGGTTCACACAAATTGAGGAGCAGCAGCTGCTCCAAGCTGATCCCAGAGGTCCACATGTGGCAAGAGTCGATCCAGAACCATCTACGGACCAGACCGGTTCTGTCTTGTGGGGAGCAGCACCACCTCTAACACTTTGCCCCTGCCTCCACTGAGAGCTACAGTGTAGCCCTATACTTCTCCCCATGTGTACACTCTCTTCTAGGGTGATGCTTTGCCAGGGCTGGTGCTAGCCTGTCTGCTACCACGCTTATTGCAGGAGAAAAATAAGACTTAGAAAGTTTTTCCTAGTTGTTATAAAGTTCTGGTGGAGATGGACCCTAGTACCCCAAAGGTAAGAGCTTCCTCTGATGGAGACCACCTTACCACAAAGCCCACCTTGTCATGTTCTCCTACCGAATCTGAAACACTTTTATACCTGGGACTACAGGAAATAGTTTTCAACCTGTGTGGCTCAGGTCCTTTTTCAGGTTCCTCCTCCTCCACGTTTAAAATTTCTCCATCTCTATTCTGCCCCTCACCTCACACCTGATACTCACCAACTATTCTACTAGTGAGCTGCTCTAATTAATTTTACAGAAAGAAAAACTGCAGAAAACAGTTCAGAATCAGGAGATTTGCAACAATTGACTATGCTTATTACCTATGGAAATATAAATGCCCAAAGAAGATAAAATTCTCATCATAAAAAAGAAAAAATATGAGAGAACATAAATTTAAAATTCCAGTACTTATTAACTAAACAATGCAAGTGGGGGAATTGAAATTTACATGAAATAATTAAAGACACTAAGTATTCTTGAAAATCTCAAAATACAATTTAAGAGTGAAAAGTTCATGGTTCCCCATACAATATTATTATGAAAAATTGATTTCAATATTAAAATCCTATCAGTGCAATGCATATGTCATTTTTGTTGTTGTAATATAGCTTCTTACAATGATCAATTCCCCTTTATTAGCCTGAAAAGCAGCTCAATAGACAGAAATAGAGATGAATAGCTCATTGCTATACAGCCAACATCAAGTACTTTCATCATTTTTTCCTTTTTCTTTCAAAGGAGGAAATTAAACCTCTGCTTATAAGATTTAGTGGTCCTTCAAAAAACAAAGCCATTAGAATGAGTGACACATGATAAGAAAAAGTGTATTCTGAGTGTCTGAGCAGTTAATAAGCTGTTGGACTTTGAGATATTAAAACAATAAATTTAAGATACAAATTCATGAACAAGAAAAGTTGTAAAGTGTGTAGGCAAGTGCTCTATAGGATTCCATTTATTTGCTTCATGACAGTGAGTCCCTGTATATTATAGTTCAAATCAGAATCCATAGTGGAGCCAGAGAGAAATAAGGTGGGGGAGGAGGACACTGCTTTAGAAGACAGGCTGTAAGAAGGACTAGATAAAGTGAGGAAAAAGAAAAAAATGGAATTAAGGTGTCAGGCTTCACCTTCATCATTTTGCTTGTATGCCTCCCCTCATCCTATCGACTTGTATTTAGCTGTTAGGATAAGATTTCATCTTTGACCTATATATAAAATCCACCAATTATTTTTATTACTTATTCTTGCATGTAAAAAGCATCTATATAGAGCAGGATTAGTCAATCATGTTGCTTACGTTATAAAAATCAGCTACCTGGCATTGTGTTTTTCTAATTCATTATTATTACACAAAGTCACAGATTATCATGGTATCATAATATAAAAATACTAAGCCTAAAAAAGAACAAAATGTCATGAAAAGCTTTAAAAAAATGAGACATCAGTGGATATAGGCAGTTTGTTGCATTAAAACTTTGAAACTAATGAAACAATGTTTGTCAACCAAACCAGTGGGGTTCTAAAATACAAGCTGTCCAACAATTTTCAAAAATGTGTAAACTTCACAGCAAAAGAAATAAGTCTTTAGAGGAATTAAGGAATGATAATGAGCTGAATTTGCAAGTGTTACTCAGAAGATATCCCTAAATGAGATGAGAGCATAAGAGAAAACACAAAGGTGCTTGTTTGAAAACTTTTAAAGTAAATAATGAATACAGGCGTCATTGAAGATTAGAAGGAAACTCTGAGGAAGGATAACCAAGGTGATAGAAAAGAAGATGGAATAACAAGTTAAATACATTTTCGGGGGGGGAGGGGGGGGGGGA
>NW_009617071.1:56924-62907 GCF_000690535.1 Cariama cristata
AAAGAGTAGTTAATTCCAAAATCTTTCATGCAGCTACATCCTTAACTCTAGAAATCTTCCAGCAACACAATAAGGGGAAGGAGGCTCTAAGATCTGTATTGACCATGTGAAGTTACTGCTGCTTTAAAACTTGGGCTAGGAGGAAGATTAATGAACTGGTGACAACCACGTCTCAGCAGTGAAGATCACAGTACTCAATTGCATAACAGTGTCTCAGAAAAGTGCTTCAAATTTTCTTCTTCATCTATAGGAATACAATTGCAGACTACGTAGAGTCCTTACTCTCTAATAAATAAAGCATCAAACAGAACACAATGAAAAATAAATGCGTCAATTGCTGTGTGAGGTCAAAAAACCTGCTTTGCCCTTTGACTTTAATAGTATTGCACTGGGTGCAAATTAGGATTAGCATTTGAATAATTCTGTACCAGACAGTCAATTTGTATGATGAAAATAGAACTTGCGTACTCAATACTCTATTTACAATTGCAAATGAAGGAAGAGATTGATAAATCATCCAATTTCTGCCAACTTCTACACAAATAAGTTACCTATAGGCCAGAATTAATTTGTTGCAATGACATTGCAAGGTCAGGTGTTCTAAGGCAGCATTGTGCTAACCCCTCCAAAAAGGGATGATTGCAGAGTCATCTATTTGTCCTCTTTGGGTTTAGAACTGATGTCTTTAGCAACTTTTTTTGGCATGAAAAGGTGATGGCAGGCCAGAGGAGGAGCTTCTGAACCAGCAATTTTACAGTGACCGGCATACTGAATGCAGAAGAGCAGTAGTTGCATTCCCAGTATAACTGCCGGTTCAAAGACTGTGAAAATGGAATTTAGTGAACAAATCTGCATCCCCACATAATCTCACATGCCAGGCTGTTGTGGGGAATAGGTGAATATAAAATTCCTATCTGCATTCTTCATATGTAATTTTAACATACACTTTTCACCTGGGAAGTCCGGCCCAATGAATCACTTGCCTTATCTAGACTCTTCTGCCTTAAAGGTTTGATGAAGAAGTATGAAAAACTACAAAATCTCTCTGCATGAAAAGCAAAACAAAATAAAAAGTTAAAGAAGAAAGAAAATTTTCCTCAGCTACTGCCAAGTATCAAATTAGTTTCTGTTCATTTGAAGACTCACTTTGTATTAACTTTTCTTCTGACATTACAGGAAACAGAACTTGCCTGAGGCTTCATCCTTTAAAGACTATTTCTGGGATGTTTTGCCTGTAATTGTTAGTTGTCATGAGGTCGCCTTGCTCTTGGATCACAGTTTGTGAAGAGAGAAATCTGAACAAACATATTATTTTTAAAACCATGATGATACACGATAGCAAAATGTCATTCATGTTCCATTTCTGCATAGTGATCTTTTCTCTGCACACATGAGATATACACATAATGGTGTGCTTAAAGGGAAAAATATGTATTTGAAAGAAAAAAGCCCCTGTTCAACAGTTTAAAATGCAAAACAAAGCTTATTTACTCAAAAAAGAAATCCGTATTAATCCCTATGATTTTCCTTGCCTCCAGATTGTGATGGAGAAATGAAGCAATTAAAACAAAACCAGGAAGCTTTTTTAAGCCTGCTTGGAGCGCTAAGACTGAAGGGCACTAGTGTGTTAAGACTTAGAAGTGGTAAGACTTACCAATTAATCCTGATTCTGTTCCTTACTGGACACACTGGCAAGTCTGTGAGGATCTGTACACACAGCTCTTAACTGAATTTATGACCAGGTAATGAAATTGTTGACCCAGAATGCAGCTTCTTCTAAATACCGCTGAGGAGCAACCGTTAGTAACCATGAATAGTAATTTTAGGAAACTGTATTTCACACTGTGAAAAAAAACTAAGTATGAGATTTACCTTGCACCTGTCACAACCTTAAAGTTAGAAGGAATCAGTACTAAAGCAAGTGCTCAGGTACCTTCTATATTCAGTGGAGAGAAGTGTGGGCTTCAAAACACCTCTAAATGGAAATTTCAGGCACCTAATTTGGGTGTCTAAATCTAAGAGTTTAGGAGTATTTCCTCACTATGTGTGGATTATGTTATTATTGAAAGTAGGGCCTTGTAACTCACTTTGCATAGTTTGAGAGATGCAAGAAGAGGAAGGCTGGCTTGCTTTCACTCCTTTTTCTGCAGGAGGACATCCCAAGGCAAACTGACTCATATGCAACTTACCATCCTTCTAGGAGTATTTTCTCCAGAAATAAATTCTCTGGTTGGCACCTATGAAAGAATATTAATACAAACACAACCAAATAGTTGTAGTTGCAAATACAGTCTTGAATGAAACCTTTATCTTCTTCCCACTGGAACAACCAACTAACCAGCTGTGCAGGTACCAGATGAGCCATGTCACTCTCTGGGCTTCAAACCACAGCAAACTCATAGCTGTGTTGTTAGCTGTTTCTTTAGGCAATTAGGGAACAATACTCATTAGTTTCTGAGTAGTGCCAGAGACTCCTCACTTAGAAGACAGGTGTAATATTATGCTCTCTTATCTGGCATAACTGATGAAATATTTAGCTATGGCTTTAGCTATCCTGCACAATTAAGACCAATGGCTGAAAGTAATTCTTTTATGAGAGCTGGTAGGCCAGTGAAGATTATTACATATATGATTTGTTTCTATGAAAAGCAGACTTCTATGAGTGGAAAAAATAGCTCTAAATCTTGTATTTTTTTATCTTAAATAAGGTATCTGGGAAAGCACATTTGAGAATGCTAGGACTTCTACAATACCATGTAACTTTTCAAATTACAAGTTATGAATTTATACTGCAAGGTTAAACATTTTCTTGTAGCTTTTCAGACTGACAGTACAAAGTACTAGTTATACATGACATAATGAAGTCATACAAGACAGAAATGAATTATTCATGAAACTGGTCATACTTTTCTGAAAAATTTTGCATGTATTATTTTTCACGTATTATTCTACGCAACTGGAAGGAAAAACTGGGAACAAAATGGGTAGGAGATCTTCACAGATAAATAACACAAACCACATGAATTTTTCTAACTGTCACCATTGTTCATATTGGTGCAGCTCAATCTCACCCTGTCAAATTCAAGTCTAATAATCTGCTGTTGTTTGGGATGGATATAGTGACAAAGTAGTCTCTTAGCATGTTTGATGTGGATATAACAGCAAAATAAACTCTTAGCATGCTGCAAGAACTTAGAAAAAGGGACACAATAGATCTTTTTCTCAGAGCTACCGTATTGTAGAATATAGAGCATCTACTGAATCTAACCTTCACACTTGAATCTTATCATGACACTTTCTTCCACCTTAAAATGATAATTAGGTATGTCTCTATCTTTAAATATTATAAAAGAAAAAGAATATGAAATAAATTATTCCCAAATTACTTTGCTTGGTGAAACTTGGTGTTTTTAAGGTGAGCAAACAATATATTTATCTTTTTTCATATAATATCATTTATTAAATCCACTTATTTCACTATTGAAAGTAAGAGGGTTTTTTCCAATAGAGGTGACTCTTCAGTGATTTCTGTGCACATAATCTTGCTCTGTTCCTGAGGAACATTCCATTTATGAGACAAAAAAGTAAAGAACTGTTTTATGAAATCAATTATAACGATGGAGGAAAGAATAAACAAAGCAGAACGTTAGAGTAGAAAAATTTCCTTGCAATGGGCAAGGCACTACAAATACACCTAGTGCACTTGAAAGTATGGGTTTTGTTCTCTGTGCTGAACAAAAATGCAGAAGGCAATTCAGTACTTTAGAGGTCTGAATTTTGTCTGCTTTGATATGAATACTGAGACAACTGTTTGGAGTGCTGTTCCTGATAAGAAAGAAAGTGAAGTAGGAGAAGGCATTTGAACAGTATAGGGATAGTCACACTTGTAACGATTAAACAGAGTTTCATGCACAGTAATTTCAAAAGCAAAATCATTACAAAGGAAACAAAATGTACTTTTACAAGAGCTTTATCTGACATGACAGCACTATTCTAATGTTAGTAATATATGCTAGTTTCACAGTCTCTGTTTTGATTGTTTATACAATCTACTATCTGTGCCACAATCCTAATTGCAAAACTAAGTATCATAGGTTTCTGCATTCTTATCCTTTTCCTTTCTCATCTATATTCTCGATTTTTAAATGTTTTACTATTACTATGTTTACTCTTAACTTCCGAAGAGAAGAATCATGGATGGGTAGAAAGCAAGGGTGGGAAGGTGAACCTTAGTAAACTGAAAGGGACGTATGGAAAGACAACAAACTGCAGATTTCCGAGGACCCAAAAAGGCCAAGACACCACTCTAGGAAATAGTTTCAACATGGGCTTGTTTCAAAGCTTTCTGAATCACTTACTTTGCTATTTCATCTTGCACAATCACATGCTAGTGATCTGCAAGGTAATAGGAAAAACTCCATGCAACAGTACAGGCAGGGCTAGAAAAGAGCTTTGCTGAAAAGGACCAGTGAGAAAGCTACCTTGCTGGCCTGTAAGTTCAACATGAGCCAGCAATGTACCCTGTTGTGACAAATGTTAACCACATACTGGGCTGCATTAGCAAAAGTTTAACCAGCAGGTCAAGAAAGTTGATTATTTCCTTTTATTCAGCACTATAGAGGCTGCATTTGAAATACAGTGATCAGGTCAGGGCTCCTCAAGATGAAGGATGTTGTCAAAATAAACTCCAACTGGACATAAGGAAAAAATTCTTTCCAAAGATGGGATAAGAATTGGAACAGGCTGCCCAAAAGGGTTGTGTCATCTCCACCATGGAAACATTCAAAACGCAACTGAGGAAGGCCCTGAGCAACTTCAAGTACTATTGAAGTAAGCTCTGCTCTGATCAGGAGTTGGGACTAGGTAACCTTCAGAGGTTTTTTCCAACTTGAATTATGCTATGAACTATGAGGAAATCCATTTTCCTAGTTATCCACAAAGCAATTACAATGCCATAATTCTGCAGTCATTTATATGCAGCATAGACCAGCTGAATAAAGAGGTCCATTCCTATTCCCTGGCTCAGCCATTCATTCCCATCCTTATATTAACTCCTCACATGTGCCAACACAGAAGCTTGTGCTTCCAGGTGATAAACTAGGCAGAGAAACTGGTCCATGTTAAAAATGGAATATTTATTTTGCTTGCCCCTCAGCCATCACCGCCCTTTGTCCAGCACAACTGTTTGTATGAGCATAGCAGCAGGAAAAGTTATCTGGGGAAGGCTGAAATGTCTCTTTTGGCATCTTCAGGAGTTTAAAGTGATGGTTAAATTACAGCATAAATTTCTCTGGCTTATTCATAGCCAATGCCCTTCAGCTCTCTTGTAATAAACTGTTTCTGTGGGTATAATCTCTCCTTGTGGTTTCTGCTCAGTTAGTTCACCTCAGCCAGTGAGCTGTGGCCTCTGTGGCATGTTATATCTGCTGTGTGATATTAACTATGTCACAAGCCAAGTTTTCAAAAATGTCAAACAATTTTTCATCCCTCATTTTCTTATTTACAGGGCACTAGGGGCCTCAAGTGCTCTAGAGGGGCTCTAGCTTTATTAACTACAACATTATGACAAGATTCAAACCCACTGAAAGTGATTTAAGCTGGACTTTTTTTTTTTTTTTGTTAAGTGGAGGAACGTAAAAGGACTAGTCACTGACAGTATTACTCTTAATCACTGTGGTCCATGTCTACATAAGCATAATACCTTTGTAACTTTAAAGGACAGTATGAGAAAAAAAAAATTGTTCGTTTTGGGAAGTACCCAGATAACACAATGATACAAAAGCATAATGTTAGGAGCTGGCACACGCAGCCACCACCTCCATGGAGCTCCAGACCTGGGGATTCCTCCTGCCTGGCTGCTGGAACCCAGCCCGGTGCTCAGGGACCTGGGGTCTCTGCCCAGGCTGAGAGACATGGCTGATGCTTTCCCCTTTGCAGCCTGAAGCAAAGCTGAGCACATATCCTAGACACATCCCCTTCACCC
>NW_009617072.1:0-5262 GCF_000690535.1 Cariama cristata
CCACGGTGACCTGCCGGAGAGTCACCCCGCTTCGTGGGAGCACCGCGCGGTTTCTCGTGGGGGGCGCTCCCGGCACTTACAGCGTGGAGAAATCCCAGCAGGGAATAAGAGTCTTGGGTTAAAAAGTGAAGGAGAGGACTAGTTTAGTGCTTGGGTTGAAGCACTGAATGAGAGCAAATGAAAAATCCTCAGGAAAAATCCTTGCTTTTCTTTCCAGGCAGAAATGAAGTGTCAGTCTCTCTCTTTTCTCTCTCTCTCCCTGGTTTTATTTTTTTCTAGGCAAATTTGTTGGAGGAATTCTCATTGCTGCTCTCAGTCTCCTGTAACCAGTCCTGCCTTTACCATCCAATCAGCTAGGCTTGTTATGGGGCAAATGAATTATCACCAAGATAAATACCTGGCTGCGGGAACCAGGTGTTTGCCCGTGCTCCTCCCGGTGGAGGAGTCTGTTGGAACTACTTTGTAAAGCTGCTTGTATAAGGGCAATGTCAAGCTGCTGGGACTACTTGTCTGCCTTGCCAGCAGTTACTCGTTCTTTGAATTTAACACCCTCTGTGAGTACCGTTAGTGTGTTGGTTTATTTTCTCTTCCAGGCAGCCAGCAAACACACTAAATTAAATAAGGATTAATATTGGTCCCTGCGGCCCCCCTCCAGGGTACATCTTCTCTGAACATGGTAAAGCAGCCGCCTTGTTTGTAGCTCTTTGGCTGCTTTGGAGAGGATGTCCCATTCAGAATGTCAGGGATTGATTTTTTTGCAAATATGGTTTCATGAGCCATGCTATCAGATACTTTACTGCTACTGAAATGTTACAGCAGTTTTACTGGTGACACAACAGTGACCAGGTGTTTCCTCCTTTCTGTATGCATCAGAGCTCTCTGAAACTGTGGGCTTTAGTTTCCAGGGTAGAAGAGGCAGGAGAGTTGGCGCTTGTGCTCTTATGATACGGTCAGAGTATGTGCATGCTTAGCTGCCTGTGAATGATAGTGTCTCAGCTGGTCCATGCTGGTGACCTCTGGAGGGGTGAAATGGTGGCACAGAGACATTACTGGAACATTGAGGTGATGTGCAGTATAATCTCTGCAAGGCGATTAGCTCATGTGTAAGAGGCTGAATGCAGGCATCGTTCTGGCATCCTCGGTGCACAGAGGCCCCTATTTATAGTGCTGGTGGGCTAAAGTGGCCCTCCCACAGGTGGGACATTGGCTCATAATTTCACTTATTTGAGGTCTGTTCTTGCTGCTGTTGACCTTCATGGAAATTGGATGAGGCCCAGGGCTTGCAGCTGTGTTTTCTGCACTAGCCAACATCTTTGGCTTATGTCCCTGTTGGCAGAAGCAATACTGAGGCCATTGGTGTAGACAAGGGTTTAGCTGTGTTACCACAAGAAATGAGAAGATGGCAGGAGCATGTTACAGTTACAAGTTGAACCTGCTGCAAATTGCTTCTAAGTCTGTAATGGAGGAGAAACATATATTGTTTCATATACCGCTGAGCAGAAGTTCTGTTGCATTTTCTTGCATTCCAGTGGTATGCATTCTTTGTGTCTCGTCCTCGTTTGTGTTTTTTATCTTTTCTTCATGTTTAACTGTACTTTTGCTCTTCTGTAAGGCTTGGAGAAAGTTCTGAGCAAATGTTTATGCTTAAGGGTTTGGTTGTATGTTAGTGAAGCTAGTCAGAGTGTGTACAAGTGGTAGGACATAGGCATTTTTGAATAGTAGAAATTAGTGTAAAGGAATTGTCTGTTGCCTTTAACTTACGTTTTAGGAACCCCCAAATGAGGTAGTTATACAGGGCTCTGAAGAAATACTATAACAAAAATCCATTCTTAGTCCAGAGAGGTTGCTTTGTGTGTAAGGAAATGTTTTGGACAAACAAGGGACCCAAACGATAAGGGTACCAAAAAAGAAAAAATAGTTAGGTACTCATAGTTAAGTACTATAAGCAAATAAGAAAAGGGAAAAAGCTGAAGATCGCTTTATGGTACAGAGAGGAGTGCTCTGGATTACAGTGAAAGGTGCAGGAGGCACTTTGCAGGTAGCTGGATGGGACCTTTCTGAGCTCTTTGGTGCTGTTCTGACCATACCTCCAAGATGAGACACCAGCAACCCCTGTGTGCAGCTTCATTTCACTCCTGGGCTCCAAAAATGCAAGAATTTGGCTCCAAAAATGGAGATTTGTCAAATTAACTCTCAGTTTTAACTTGCTTGCTAATTTCAGTGAATTTGATGTTTGATGTTTCAAACATGCTGTTTTTCAGTACTGCTGTAGTAACCACTAAGGTAGCTGGGAGAGACCTAGAATCCCACCCTTGAGGGGAAGGCTAGATAGCAGAAAGCTGGCATCTTGGCATTGTGAGCTCTTGCTCAGTCTGAGGAGCACGAGATCATGGTTACTTGGAGGGCAATCGCTGAAGTGAGCTTGCCAGGCCTGGAAGCAGGGATATGGAGACTTGTAACTGACAGCCTCCTGTGCTGGCAGTGCAAGGTGGTCTTAGTGGTCAGCCAGGTCCTCGCTGAACTGCTTGTAGTGTTGAAAATGCCAAGGACCGGTGTGCAGCCCAGCTTGCGGAGCCGCTAGCACTGCTGCTCAGAGCAGCGTAGAGCAAGCCCTGTGTGCAGCATGGGAGCTGAACTGTCCCCTACCAACATGTGCTGGCCTTGTTTGTGGTCCCTCCCTGACTGCAGCGCCCTGGTCCAGGGTCAGGACAAGTTGCGGTGAGTGCTCTACAAATGGAGTAGAGACAGTTTTGCTGCCAATATTGGGTTTCCTCCCCGGCAGCATTTGCATTACTTGCTCTAATTAAACTGGTATTTAGTCACCTGGGACTTATCCCAGTTACTTTGTTGTGGTTTTGCTGTCTCACTAGCTTCTGTAAATGTTCTGAAAAGTGAGCATAAAAATGCTGGTTCTTTGTTTATTCTTATTTTCATTCGCTATCTCCAGTGAGCTCTCTGGTTAAATTTCCTATATTATAATTCAGAGCAATTTTTTTCATTTTGAACTAACCTGTTCAGACACTGTTTTCATCACAGTGCCAGGAGTTTTCATTGCACTAAGTGCTGCATAAACCCAGAAACTCTCTTTTTCTGTTTTCCTTAGCACTTGATAGAAATTGCAGGGGAATGGAGTTCTCTTATAAGATTGTGGGACTCCAGAGGGCAAAGAGCTCTTATCCAAGGAGTCCTGCAATAAAAAAGTAGAAGAGCTCAACAGTTGCTTGGCTGTGCAGCAAGTGTAGCAATGCATGTGTATGGAAATTTTAGTTACAGCTGGCAATATGGACACATCCAAATCCTTGAGCCATCTGTATTGGAGGAAGCACAGTGTTTTAGGGCAACTGTAGCATGTTTAACTTTAAGGTGATGAACTTGAACGCTAGCAAAGATCACGTTGTTTAAAATATCACATCATTGTTCTTGAACAAAAGCATATGGGATGTGGTGAGGCTTTAAGTTGGTAGGTTAGGGCTTGAACTTTAAGGAATGTTAGGAGATTAGTTGGGCGGGGGGGTGGGGTGGTTAAGATTCAGTCCATCCATCAGTTCTCAGCTTTGCACTGGAATGGAATAGCCAAGTTCAGTTTGCTTACCCATAGGGTAAAAGAGGTGAGGCACCTGGCTATAAAATCTGAGTGGTGTCTTCTTCAAAGTCTGCTGTTCTTGAGAGGCTTCGTGGAGAGAATGGTTGCTCAGTGTATATAGCTTATATGTTGTTGATCTTTGTCATTTGGGAGCATGCACAGGGAAGGGCTGGATGCAGTTTGATATTTAAGCCGAAAATGCCCCTGGGATACACCTTCCCTCTCATTTATCCCCAGAGATTCTCAGAGTTTCTGGACAGTTGCCAGAACCAAGATGTATGTCTTACTTTAGGAGGTGATACCTGAGTTTGTACTTCAGTTTTTGCAGTGTTAGTTGACTAGTTGCTTGTCCTTTACTTCACTGCTTAAAAGACATGCGAGAGGCCAGGCTCTTTACCTTGCTTGTCAGGTAGCTGTGCCTGAGGCCAGCAGTGCATTCCTGGAGCATCGCAGGTGGCAAGAAGAGCAGGAAGGAGCCTTTGTCCCAAAAGAAGGTTTTACAGCCCAGCTGTTTGTTCTCACTGGATGTGGTAGTCCTGTGTCCTGCAAGGCTGCCTTTCATCAGGCTGTTCAGATAGACAACTGCTGCCATCTATGACTATATTCACCAGGACAAGCAAAGGCAGAGCTATGGTTGGTTGAAGGCATGAGGTCAGGAGGCTCCATGTTTGACCTTCTGGTATCGGTACCACAATAACTTGTATTTCAGCAGTTATGCTCAGCTAGACAGCCCTCAGCCTAGGTACTAGCTTGTACAATAGACCACAGCTTGCTGCCTCGTGTTCTTTAAGGGCTGTGAGCTACTACAGTAACACAGGCCTTACAAGTGCCTTGAGCAGAGGTATTTGATTCTGGCTTGAGCTTGGCTGTACTTAGAGGAGTTGTACTGAGGATCTGAAGGGGGTTCTGGTACAATCACATGGTGACAAGGCTGGGTTACTCCTCTAGCACAGAGAGCAACATAACATTAAAGATCTGTACCCCCTCTATGAAGATGAGTGCTTGCTAGGTAAGCTTTTGAGAATATGAGAGGAAGCTTTCTTACTGTTCTTGCTCTCCCTCTGGATTTGAGAGTCCCTGTGTCAGTGGTCACAGTCTCCCTGCTCCTTTCTGCTACTTCTCTATGGGATCTGGTGCAATCTATGTCATCCCAGACTTTTACTCTCTCTTTCAGGATGCACACAACTGCATACCCGAGCTGGACAGTGAAACAGCCATGTTCTCAGACTTTTGCTATCTCTTTCAGGATGCAGACAACTGCATACCCGAGCTGGACAGTGAAACAGCCATGTTCTCAGTCTACGATGGACACGGAGGTAACTGCATCCACTGTGTTCTCTCCAGAGTCCTTCAGTGTGGCTCTTTTAGGCTGCTCAGTGGCTGCTAGGGCAAGCATCTATCTATCATTAGAAATCCTGCTCCTTCTTGGGAAGCATTTTCTTTGATAGATATCGACTAACATTCTGAAGGTTTTTTAGGGTTTCTAGAAGGAAGGTCATGGGTTGATATGAAATTGAAATGAGATTTGCATTCCATCTTCTGAAACTTTAAAGAATGGCTATTTTCTTTGTGGAGAAGCTAGACAGGATAGTCACAGAAGAGTGGTGGTAAGAAAAACTGTATGGGATTGGACCAAAGGTCTGACTCTAGTCAGTTTGTTCTGGTGGTTGCCCAAGGAA
>NW_009617072.1:5293-8363 GCF_000690535.1 Cariama cristata
AGAAACGGAACAGGCAGATCCATTCCCTGACATACCTTCCCAGCTTCCATTCCCCAAGTAAGGGCTCCCTGAACTAGAGTTTGCAGCCATTTGATCTTATAGACACGCTTGAGTCTTCTTGATGAACTAACTCTTCATGAATTTGTCTAATTGCATTGTAAACCAGGTTTATATTTTTGGTGATTATTTGCATAGGATGTTTTGTGTAGAACTTTATTAGTTGAAAAAAGACTTTGGTCTAAATCTGCTGCCTGATAATTTCACTACAGTATCCTCAACACTTATGAGAAGTTAGTGAATAATCACTCGATTAGCACTTTTGACTTACATAATTTTGGACTTCATGTCCTTTCTGCCAGTCAGAAGAGTCCTAGACTTGTCTCTGGTCATGTAGCTGAATCTGTACTATTAAATAACAGCAGCACCCATTTTCTGGCCCTGAGGTCAATTGGCACGGTCTGGCCACACTGATGCTGTTAAGCTGCCTTAGCATTTAGCATAGTGTGGCTGCATCCAAACTGGCTGTTGGTCCTTGGTTCCTACTAGATCCTGAGCTGTGTACAGAAGTTACGAGAGTGGTAACGAATTTATGCCAAAATTGCACTGTGGATCATTCTAGTGCTTTTTACCATAGGTGACAAAATGCCTGGGCCATGGAACGTGTTAGGCTACTGGTGTTGGACATAGCCATGGATTGTAAACATGATATTGTGCCACAGCTGTGATTATATTTGTCCTTTTTTTTTTGGACATAGTCTAGCTCTGCAACATGCTTTTGGGTAGGCTGACTAGAACTACCTATACTTTTCAAGTTATGGATATACTGTGAATTTATTGTGGCGTGTTTTCTGCTTTGTTCTCAGTTCCTTTCCTAACAATTTCTAACAGCATGTTAGCTGTTTTGATACAAATAAACTGTAAGATGACATTTTTAGAACTCTGTCCTCAGTTTCTTCCAGATATTTCCTTAAGTAGTAACAGGTGGTTTTGAGTCCATCCGATGTGCATATGGAGGTCGGTTCTTTTCTTTTTTTTCATGTTCTTGTCTTTGTCAGTGAGGAATTTCATCTGCCAATATCACGTAAAAGTGCAGGATCCTGCTGTTAAATCTTGCAGGTTAGTTTTGATCATCCTGAATGATCCATCACTTCTTACTGACCTCTTTTCCAGACTATTTATTTAGATGTTGAATAACATAAGTCTTTGAGGAACTCTCCCAGTGGCTGTCCTCCATTTTGAAAACTGTCTGCTTCTATCAAACCTTACTTGTTTTCCCATGGCAGCTTAGTATGTAAAACATTTGATGATTTATTTGAAAGCTTGTTGAAAATCTATTTGGAGTATACCAACTGTCTATTTCCTCCTGCTCATTGACTCTTTGAAAAAGCGTTGACCAGTTTGTGACATTCTCTACTGTATACTTAACCCCTGCCCATCCTACCATATGTATCTATGTAACTGCTAATTCTATTTATTGCAATTTCTACTGTTTGCTGTGTTCACATATCAGATATGCTGGTCTGTAGTGTTGTGAACCTACCACTCTGAGGCTTTTTAGTTTATTTTTTGATATGATATGTATGCCTTTCATTTCTCTGATAATGGAGCAGATTCAAGTGGAAGATTACATACTGCAGTTCATAATTTCTCACTTTCCTTTAGAACGGAGTTATCTAATTCTGTCAATTTGTAAATAAGAGTTTAAGACCTCTTTTTGCAATAGTCCTTATTAAAAGATCATCCTGAGTAGGTAGCTGACTAGTGGCTCTTCAAAAGATGTTGTTTCAGTCTGAAGCATTTATATTTAAGGTTTTGAAGTTATTTTCCTCCTGAGCTTAATCTCACAGTGTGCAGAGACCTGGGTGGAGCAACTGCTGATATTCTGAAGATTATCTTTGAGAACACTGGGGTGATGGGTTGGTTCTGAAAGGCAGAGGACAAAGGAAAAAGGATATAGAGATTTAGCAACTATTCAACTTAATGTTATTTCTTGCAGAAACTCAGAAACTGTTTGTAAGCATCTAGTAGATATGAAGATAGCATCTAGCAAAAACTGGTCAAGAATGAATAATATCAAACTAATTATTCTTTTTTAAGATCAGTGTGTTAGTTTCTCAGCTAACAGAAGGTCTGTTTCATGTGTTTGGTTTTAGAAGACTTTTGGCACTCTTGTGACATTCCTGTTAGTGTAGGACATGAAGTAATGTGGTTTTGCTTTTGTTTTTTTAAATACAATAGGAAAGATTCTAGATAGACATAAGGGAAAGGCATTAATCAGAATGGCAAAGCACTGACGTGGTTTTCTAACTTGTATTTTAGGTTTCCAGTGATTGAATCTCTACAGCTCTTCCTAGACAAACCTTATCAGGAAGGGTATGGATATAGGTGAACCTGACTCTGAAGAACAACTTTTGTCCATCCCTATTTTTGCATTATTTTATTGATGCGTTAGTTCTTTAGCTTGAAACAGTTTCTCAGGTCTGTCCCGTGTAAAAGGTTTTAGAGTGGGAACCTCTCTAAAGCTTTATTAGCTGCCAGCGCAAAAAAATAATTTAGCTTTTCTCTTATACCTTGCTCATCTATCGGACTTAAATTCTCCAGTACGCTTCCTGCTCCAGATGGGTTGGGAAAAGTTTTTATTATGGTGTTGTTTGAAAAGGAGTGTGGGGTGTTTTTTTCCTTATTTAGCTTTCCATTTCACTGATCAGTTTTTCGTTTACATTTTCACCTTGTGGACAAGGCTTCCAGTTTTTGAAAGATGCTACTGGTTTTTTGCCTTCCCCAGTTTCCTTTTCACTTGCCCTGACCTCCCTGCTGCCAAATCTTGGAGAATGATATATGGGTACTCTGCACCTCCAATATGGCGTTTCTGATCAATCTCTGTTGGTGTCTAGGCATGCTTTATCCTTTTAGCTGTTTATTTTAACAAGTGTCTTCATTGACACATAGCTCCCACTTTTTGGAGGTCAACATTATCAGAGTGAGGTTTGCTTTTTGGTCCTGCCAGGGTGTTTAATTTGAATACATCAGGCGCTGTTGTAATTTTTTTCGAGTTTGTTGCATAGTGATG
>NW_009617072.1:8373-12574 GCF_000690535.1 Cariama cristata
CCTGCTCTTGGTCATTGTGCTGGTATTGACTGGGGTAGAGTTAATTTTCTTCATAGTAGCTGGTATGGGGCTATGTTTTGGGTTTGTGCTGAAAGCAGTGTTGATAAGAGGGATGTTTTTGTTATTGCTGGGCAGGGCTTACACAGAGTCAGGGCCTTTTCTGCTCCTCACGAGTAGGCTGGGGTACGCAAGGAGTTGGGAGGGGACACAGCCGGGACAGCTGACCCAACTGGCCAAAGGGATATTTCACACCATATGACATCATGCACAGCAATAAAAGTAGGGGGAAGCGGCAGCGGCGGGAGGCACTGCCCAGGAACTGGCTGGGCATCGATTGGTTGGTGGTAAGCTATGGTTTTCATTCGCATCACTTGTCTTTCTTGGGTTTTATTTCTCTCTCTCTGTTATTTTCCTTTTCATTACAATTTATGATGATGGTGGTGGTTGTTATTATCATTATATTTTATTTCAATTATTAAACTGTTCTTATCTCAACCTACAAGTTTTCTCACTTCTACCCTTCTAATTCTCTTCCCCCCCATCCTGCTGGAGGGGGAGTGAGTGACCAGCTGTGTGGGGCTTAGTTGCCAGCTGAGGTTAAACCATAACAGTCCTTTTTTGGTGCCCAACGTGGGGCCCAAAGCATTTGAGATAATAACAGATTGACCTAAACATATTAGGAAGGATTTATATCTTTTAACAGTTGCAGATCATGATACTGATTCATCTGTTCTTGATAGTAGTTTATCTGATCTATGCCATGCGCTTTTTTTTTTTTGCTGTGTATGTTAAAGATTGGTGTTGGTTTTTGCAGTTTGCTGAGCTCTGTAGTGATTAGTGATGTTTTGCCTGGGAGATTTGTTATTAAAACACTGACCTTGAGCTTAATCTGGTATTTGAGCTCTGTACTGAAGCCATTACTGCACTTCAGGTACCATCTCATGGAGACAATTAACAATTATACTTCTTCATCTGAGAAGTTTTTTGTGGAGGAAATACAGAATGGTACCTGCACTACCTCCTTCTGTGATGTTTTCTCCCTCGTTACAATAACTTCTCAATATCTTGAACATCCTTGGGTAGTTAAAATACTTCTATTGGTATTTCTTAGAAACATTGCTTTGGTTTTGTCTTAAGCTGAACAGGCGATTTAGGAATATGACCCAAGCTCCATGAGAGTATGGTCATGGGTGGCACAGCATGTGAGAGAATATGGGCAGGTATCTAAAGAACTTCTCACCTCTAGTGGTCTGGAACTTCACTCCCAAACAACTACAGGATCCTGATGAAAAGACAGAATGTTTGAACAACAAAAAAAAAATGCTGTGGCTATTCCAAAGAGGCACAACTTACGACACTGCTGGGCTCTGACTGGCATCTGCCAAAGACTGCTCAATATTATGTGGCACCCTCAGGGAGAAGAGAGGGAAAACATACCAACAAACACTATGGCTAAACCATACACTATATCGGTCACTCCAATAACTAAAAAGAAACAATGGAAGCGGAAGTCAGCTCATTTAGTAAGGGATGAAGAAGCTTCTCCTAAGAGGGAGCAGGAGAAAGAATCAGAAGAGGCAGCCTGTTCTGCAGCAGAGCAGTCACAAGAACAGGAGGAGGAAGAGACTGGAATCATAAATGAGACAGAAACCACCCTATCTCTAAGTGAACTGAGAGATATGTGAAAATATTTTAGCTCTTAACCAGGTGAGCTAATTCTCAGCTGTTTACTCTGATGCTGGGGTACTGGAGCCAGTAGTCAGGAATTAGAGGGTAAAGAAACCTGGCAGCTAGGATCCCTTGCTAAGGATAAGGCCATTGACAAAGGGGTTGGAAAGAAGGCAGGAGTCCTCGGTCTTTGGCCATGACTCCTGTCAAGTGTGAAGGACAGGTATCCCTTCAAGGAAGATCTTGCAAATTCCCAAAGCCAATGGACCAACATTGAGGGAGATATCCAGTGTCTGAGGGAATTAACCTTATTGTAGGTGATCTATAACAACCTGAGTGATGACCAGGCATCCAAAGACCCAGATGAATTCTGGTGCACGCAGTCCGTGTGGTGAAGGTTTGTATGAAATGCAGCAGCATCATACACCCACACCCTGGCGATTATGAACTTGACAGACACAGAGGTACCAACTATAGATGGACTGGCCAGACAACTCCAAGAATATGAAGATAATCTCTCTTCCTCCGCGTGGGCCTGCGTCTCAGCTGTGGACAGACTGACCCAAAAAAGTCCAAGCAAGCCAAGAAGGGTAGGTCTTCCTCACACACTCCAACCAAGACCTCAGCTATTAAGAGTCAGCCTTTCTCGGTTCAAGGGAAAATGGTACCAGTGGCGCACACCACGTACAACCCTGTGGTTCTTCCTGCATGGCCGGGGGAAGATATGAGGAAGTGTGGTGGTGAACCTGCCTGGAGACTAGAAGCTCGGGTACAGGAACTGCAAGGAAAAACAGCCCAAAAGCATGCATCCAGGAAAATTACTGCTCCAGTGTCTGTTGGGCAGAGTGGAAGGCTGATCATACTTTTGACCCTGATGAAGGGACTTCTGTTTTGCAGTTAGAAAAATCAAGTAATGAAGACTCTGACCAGGAATAGAGGGGCTCTGCCTTCAGCCAGGCGGAGGAAAGAGACAACTGGGTTTACTGGACTGTGTGGATTCAATGGCCTGGCACATGAACCCCACGGGAGTATAAAGCTGTAGTGGACACCACTGCAGAGTGTACTCTAATACTATCAGATTACAAAGGGGCAGAATCCATCTGTATTTGTGGAGTGACGGGAGGATCCCAAGAACTGTCTGTGTTGGAGGCTGAGGCAAGCCTAACTGGGAATGAGTGGCAAAAGCATCCTATTGTGACTGGTCCAGAGATTCCATGTATGCTTAGCATAGACTACCTCAGGAGTGGGTACTTCAAACACCCAAAAGGGTACCAATGGGCTTTTGGTATAGCTGCCTTGAGTGCAGAGAAGATTAAATAGCTATCTAGCTTGCCTGGCCTCTCAGAGGACCCACCTGTGGTGGGGTTGCTGTGGGTTAAAGAACAGCAGGTGCTACCGTGACAGTGCACCAGCGACAATATCGCACCAATTGAGACTCCCTGGTTCCCATCCACAACCTGATCTGGTGACTGGGGAGTCAAGGAGTGTTCATAAGACTCCTTCACTCTTTAATAGTCCCATATGGCCAGTGCAAAAATCTGGAGGCTAGCAGTGGGCTATCAAGGCCTGAAAGAAGTCACACTGCCACTGACTGCTGCTGTACCAGACATGCTAGAATTCTAGTATGAACTAGAGTCAAAGGCCGCCAAATAGTATGCAACATTTCATACTGCCAGTGAGTTTTTCTCAATCCCTTTGGCACTAGAGCGCAGGCCACAGTTTCCTTTCACGTGGAAGGGTATCCAGTACATTTGGAATTGGTGGCCCCAGGGGTGGAAACACAGCCCTACCGTTTGCCATGGGTTGATACAGACTGCATTGGAACAAGGTGATGCTCCCGAACACCTGCAGTATATGGGTGACATCATTGTGTGGGGCAACACAGTGGAGGAAGTGTTTGAAAAGGGGAGAAGAATAATCCAGATTCTTTTGAAAGCTGATTTTGCTATAAAACAAAGTAAGGTCAAAGGACTTGCACAGGTGTCCTGATTTGGCTAAACAGGGCTATTTCTCCTTTCAGGAGTTTTTCTTTCAGTCAAGTTTCTTCTAAGTAACTGCACTTTCTGACAGTACAACTACATGTTTTTCAGACACTGTCTGCCTTTCAGGCCTGATAACGCTCGATGTTTATAGTTCCTACTGAAGTATCAGTAGGATTGGTATGCAGAGTGGCCCATGTTTATACTTATCCCCATGAGAACCAAGGCCACTGCTGGCCTTCTTTTGTTAAGTGAGTAAAAAGTCCTAAAAGGGTCGCACCTGTGGAAGAGTGCAGACGGGACAGGTGACCAAAACCTGACCATCAAGGTATTCCATCCCATCCACATCATCCTCAGTATAAAGCTAAGGGATCACGAGGGTCTCGCGCTCTTCTTTGATGGCCAGCATCCCTGTGGGACCCTGCTCGCTCTCCTGCCTCTGACCCTGATCCGTGCATTCCTGAATCCTGTTCCTGTTGGCTGCGGAGTCTGGTCCAGGACATCTGGCTGCCCGCGGGCTGTGAGCTGTTTTGTATACTTTTCCTCTTATTTCC